>NW_006205376.1:1443804-1445511 GCF_000334495.1 Tupaia belangeri chinensis | reverse complement strand
TATGGCAAAAACCTTAAAAAAAAAAAAATTAGAACCCTGTGCTATTCTGTCATTATTCAATCTTTGAGAGTTCTTTCAAGAAGCTCAGTTTTACCCAGCAGCTCACAAGGAATGTAATAAGATATAACAAACAGCAATAAAACATTTCCAGATCTGTTAATCATTTAAATAAAAACAAACCCACAGAAAAATTGTTTTCTGCAAGGCATACCTTTTCATAGCAAATTAATTTCTTTAGTTATCAAATAATGGCCAGATCACCAGTTCTATTGATATTGGGAAAATGTCTTAAGAAGATGTTCATTTAAACTAGAGGATTAGAGATGGCTCTGGAAAAGTTGAGCAATCCTGGTTCCAGGCCATTTAAGGACAGGATTCTCAAACTCTGTGGGTCACAGATCATGTTCCCAGTCGGCTGGTATTGAGGCTATTCTTGTCCCTGCGTGAGTTCCCAGATTTCATACAACAGATAAGGAATCATTTTGCTCAAGCGGCCTTGTTGCTAAAGATTCACCAACTACTGCTGGGAATCTAAAGAAATTGCTTAAGGCCCATAAAGCTTTCTGGTTAGCTGTCCTCATCTTTCCATTTGGACTGAGGGAAGTGGCACACTGGACAGAGGTACTTGAAAGAGGAAAATGGGGTTGCAGAGAAGGCACAGCTGACAATCTGGGCTCGACTTCACTCATGTGTGGGGTGGGGGAAGGCATGGGCAGCCGGAGAAACAGAAGCTCTGGAGTGGGGCTGGATCATTCTTTGTCCTGAGGACTATCCTGTGCGCCCCTGGCCTTTACCTTAACTAGATGCCAATAGCACCAACACCCTACCCCCACACCTGCCCCAGGTGCGACAATCACAGATAGTTCCAGACTTTGCCAAATGTCCCTAGGAGGGAGGAAAGAGAAGGCAGAAAACCATGATGAAACTACTGTTCGGAGTCAGAGAGGCAAAGGATAAGAGTATATCCTGGCCACTTCCCAATTTCCTTTCTCCTTTGTAAACAGGTTGCTTTTAAAGAGTTTTCCTTTCTCTTTTTCAGTGAGATAGCTATCTCTGTTTTCATTCTAGGCACTCCACAACAGGCTGAGACCCTCAGGGAAGCCCTTGGGCAGCTGGTGGACAGCCAGAGGGCATGACATCACAGGGCCTGGCCAGGACACAGGTTACAGGCCAAGGCTCTGACAAGGCCAGGGCCAGAGATGTGGGACTGGGCCTGGGAGTAACACTGAAGATCAGCACTCAGCTGTGACCTCCACAGTGGTCCATAACAATTGGGGTGGGCAAGGAGAGGGAGAGGATGATTCAGAACCATTTGGGAGAAAGGTGTATATCCCTGCCCACCTGTCAGCTCACAGCTCCAGGCACACTAAACCACAAGAGGATGTGGGTCAGTAAGTGTCGTATTTTCTTTTCTTTGCTTTCTTTCTTTCTTTCTTTTTTTTTTTTTTTTGAGAGAGATTTTTCCTACAGGATGCATGCACTCACCAGAGACACAGAAAGCGAGAAATCCCCCTCCAGGGGGATGCTCACACCACAATTCCTTCTCCTCCATTCCTCTCTCAGGGTTTTCGGCACTCATGCACATGCCCAGCGTGAGTTTCAAGCCGCTGGGTCCAGGACTTGAGCCATAGTTGTCCATGTCCAGCGATGTCACCATTACGCCATTTGCTGGTCCCTATATTTTCAAGACACTTCTCCCAACTTGTT
>NW_006205376.1:1426871-1443777 GCF_000334495.1 Tupaia belangeri chinensis | reverse complement strand
ACTTGCCAAGGAGGTTTTCTGTGAGTTCTAACCTAAATCACGATGGACCTCTCAGTAAAAAGCTAACAATGTTCCTTGAAGCTCTATTTAAAATAGTGAAAATGGGAAATAGATTTAAATAAATTGTGGTAGAACACAAATGAGAGTCTCTAATATCTTCTGCATACCAATGTCCTTACAAGGGTGACTCTGTACAAAGAAACTACAAACCGATGAGTGATGACGGTGGTTAAGCTCCCTAGGAGCCCCTGGCATGGTGCCATTGCTCCAGAGAGTGCCTCCCACTCCTGGAATTCCTCCTAAAAACTTTAAAAAGAAAAAAAAAAACACTTGAATTGTGTAGAAAACAAAAAAGAACATAAATGAAATAATGTATATAAAGTTCCTAGAGTTGTATCTAGCACATATTGAGCCCTCAAGTCTTGGCTATGACTATGAAGAACTGTTTTGAAAGATGGGGAAGTTCTTAGGGATCAGTGATAAATGACACTAATGGAACCTCAGGCCAAATTGTGGCTCTCCATTTTACAAAGACCTGTATTTTGGGGATCCCAGTTCATATCTGAACTGTGACAGTCTGCCTCTTGCATTCAGTCATAATTTCTGGGGTAGTCCTTCTTAAAGGAATGTGTTTTGATGTTTTTCAGGGAAGGAGAGAAATTGAACCAAACCAAGGGGGGCAGAGCACCTGGGAGGACCAGGAAGCAGCTGCCCTATGGACTGTTCTTCCCTGTAGAACTGGGAAGGTTCGCCTCTGTTGCCACTGTGTGAGAGATGCTGAGTGTCACTAGCTCTAGTCACAGCTGGAAGTGTAGTGACACGAGAAAGTTGTGTTTGTCAGAACCCATTTCAGGTAGAGTTAGGAAGTGGTTGATCATAGTCTTGCCATAGATTGAAGCCCTTGGGACTAGCAGGTGGTGTAGTGGTTAAGGCACGGGACTCTCACTTGGTCAATTGTAGTTTGAGTCCTTGATCTGGTGGCTTGCAACTCCCACCAGGCATGTGTGTGTGCGTGCCCAACCTCCTGAGAGGAGAATGGAGGAGAAGGGATTGCAGTGTGGCCATCCCCACTTTGGGGAGGGTGTGTGTGTATGTGTGCTTTCTCACTTTCTGTCTCTCTGGTGAATGAAGTCACCCTATGGTAAAAATCTCTCAAGAAAAACAACAACAACAAAAACATAGACTGAGGCCCTCAAGAGGCGGTCTTGAGCAACAAAAAATGATCCCTCAACAGCTTTCTAGTGAAACTAGGTCCAGCCTATTCCATGTCTTTATACTTTGTGAATCATAAATATATGCAATTCTCAGGGCCACCAGGTGGTGTGGTGGTTGAGAGTTGGACTCTCACATGGCCAACCGCAGTTTGAGTCCCAGACCTGGCGGCTTGCTTTCTCACTTTCTGTCTTTCTCTGGTCAAATTAAAAAATAATAATAAATAAAATAAATAATTAAAAAATATATATACAGTTCTCTCCCACTCAGAATACAATAGGAGAGGCTGCCAGCTGCCTCCGAAAGTTGTACTCTCCAGTCTTTGTTCTCTGCTGTACGTTAATGTTGAGGGTCAGTCATGGCGGATCGTACATGGCTAACTGTGCAGTTTGAGTCCTGGCCCTAGTGTCTTGAGAAACAAACTGGGCACATGTGTGTGCATGCCCAAATTGCCGACAGGATGGAGAAATGGAGAAGAGATTGCGGTGTGACCACTCCCCCTTGCTGAGTGCTTTTTCCTCTCTCTCTGTCTCTCTGGCAAGCACCTATGCCCTCTGACAATTAAAGATGGAAAAATAAGTGAATGTTGAATAAGCATTTAAATAGAGGTAGACTATCATATGTTCAGTCTCGAGCTGGGGTCCCCCAAATATAGGTATCCACTTATAAAATGGAGGGTCACTATTTGTAGTCTGAGGTCCCATTAGTGTCATTTAACATTATTCCCTAATGTTAGTTTTTAATTATTTATTTATTTAGTTTTTAGGTTTTTGCCATAGGGCAAGTGCACTCACCAGAAAGGATAGAGAGAGATGGAGAGTGGGAAAATGAGACATCACCTCCCCAGAGGGAATGGTCATGCCACAATCTCTCCTTCACTCTCCTCTCTGGATTTTGGGGACACACACGCACGTATCTGGCGTGATTTTCAAGCCACCAGGTTTGGGAGTCAAACCATGGTCAGCCACATGGAAATCCAGCCACTTTAACACACCACCTGCTGGCCCACCTAATGCTAGTTTTAAAGTCACCAAATTATTACTTTACTTGGGAAACTGTATATCCCATCTGGCCCTGATCCCAAGCTGGTGCCATGGCCGCCCCAGACCTTCATCAACAGCAAGATTGTTGGCTCGGCTGAAGGGGTTTTTATTTGTTGTGTTTTGGTTATGTTTTCCAAGGAATCTGTTGGATACCAAGACCTAGGCTACATTATACAGCATAGTGGAGGCTCAGATGGTAAATAACAAGGCAAGATATGGGAGCTGGGGATTCTTTGTGTGGAGCTCAGCATAGCTGCCAGATCACACACCCAGCTAGGAAGAAGGCAGGAGCTGACCCTCCGTGATTGCCATTGGCAAATTCTTGCAGAGTTGACTGCTATGAGGGACCTGGTGGTAGCATTTTCTTGGATGAAGTGGGTGTTAGCAGTTCTTTGTAATGATGTGTTTCTTCCTAAACTTTAAATTTCTAAAAGGTAATTATTTAATTTAATTTAATTTATTATTATTATCTTGTTTATTTTATTATCTTAGATTTTTTCCATAGGGCACCTGCATTTGCTGGAGAGACACAGACAGAGACAGAAAGAGGGAAAGTGAGAAATCACTCTCAGGGGAGAAGGCTACAACACAATCCCTTCTCTTCCATTTTCCCCACAGGATTTTGGGCATGCATCCACACTCCAGCATATTTTCCAAGCTTCCAGGTCTGGGACTCAAGTCAAGATGTCAGCCATGTGTGATCCAGCGCCACAACTACCACAACCACCTGCTGATCCTTAAATTTTTAGGATTTGGGAAAAAAAGGGAAAACAGAGAAAAGAAAAATTAAGAAAAAATCCCTAGTTTTCCACCATTTTATTTTTTTAATTTAAGGACACCATCTTTGACTGTTTGAAACAGAGTTGGTGATAACTGTGCTTCTGTATTTCATGAAACTCATACTGATTTCATGGTTTGTTTTGCCTTTGGTTTCTGAATCCAGAAAAGTATTGTTCTATTGCACTTTTTCTATGGTCATTTGAAGACACAGATGCTCAGCTCCTCTGTGGAATTTAGTTTTAAAACAAATGAAAATATATTAGTAATGTCACTTATGTGAGGGGAGGCCTTCAAAAAGCTTGTGGAAAATGCATGTTATGAAAAGATTATGTCTGGATTGCAATCTTTTTGTACCAAAATAAGCTTGTACTTTAATTCCATTTTATGTGAACTTGTCGAAGTCCCTTCCTATAACCCATTTGCTTCTTTGTGAGAAGCCCAAATACACAAATCATCCCCGGAATGTGATTGTCTGAGATGGACTCAGCTTCTCATCTACTACTTTTGCTTGAACCCCTTAAATCAGAGGTTGGGGACCTCTGGTTCGTGGACTGGTATTGGTCCTTATTATTACATTGTAATAATAATAATAATAATAATAATAATAATAATAATAATGTAAACAATAGATGTAATGCACTTGAATCATCTGAAACCATCCCCTTCACTCCAGTCCGTAGAAAAATTACATCCATAAAACCAGTTCCTGGTTGGGGTCCAGTAGGTGGCGTGGTATATAAGATGCTGGACATTCCCACATGACTGACAATGGTTCAAGTCCCGGCATGGTGGCTTGCTTTCTCACTTTCTCTTTCTCTCTCTCTCTCTCTGTCTAGTTAAGTCAAATTTTAAAAAATAAATGAATTAATTAATAAAATTAAATGAAATTATTCTTAAAAAAAAAAAGACCAGTCCCTTGTGTCAAAATTTGGGGGAACTGCTACTTTAAATATTCCAGTTGTTACTAAATATCAAAGCAGCACTTTATTTTTAGATTTATTTTACTCAACTTTATTTATTTATTTATTTAAATTTAACCAGAGAGGGACAGAGTGAGAGTGAGTGAGAGAGAGAGAGGGAAAGTGAGAAAGCAAGCTGCCAGGTCCCAAGCTGCCAGGTCCAGGACTCCAACCACAGTCAGCCATGTGGGAGTCCAGTGCCCTTAATCACCACGCCACCTGCCGGCCCCCAAAGCAGCACTTTAAATAGTAAATTTCAGCTTTATTTATTTATTTATTTTTTGCCATGGGTACAGGTGCTCACTGGGGAGACACAGAGAGAGAGGGGAACTGAGAAATCACCTCCTGGTGTGTGTGTGTGAGGGGTGGCCACACTGCAATTCCTTGTCTTCCATTCTTTCTGGATTTTTGGGCATGCACACATATGTGCCAGGTATGATTTTATGTTTTTAAAAGAGGTTTTTACCTTAGGAGGCATGCGCTCGCCTGAGAGAGACAGAGATAGAGAGGGGAAGTGAGAAATCACCACCCAGAGGGGATGGACACACCACAATACCTTCTCCTTTACTCTCTTTCCAGGATCTTTGGCACACATGGACATGTACTCAATGTGATTTTCAAGCCACCGAGTCTGGGACTCGAACAGCAGTTGACCATGTGGAAGCCCAGCAACATAACCACTATGCCGTCTGCCGGCCCCACCCGGTGTGATTTTCAAATTGCCAAGCGCAGGAATCAAACCACTGTTGGCTATGTGGGAGTCCAGTATCTTATTTACCAAGCTACCTGCTGGCTCCAATTCCAGCTATTTTGATGTATTTGAAACAATGTGTAACTTTACAACATTTCAGATGGTGGCTTGTTCATATTTCTACTCTAAAATCTCTGATTAAAAAGTTTCTACTGTGCGCCAGCAGGTGGCGTGAAGATTAAGGTGCTGGATTCCCACATGGCAATGACAGCGATTCGAGTCCTGGAAAGTGTTTTCTTTGTTGTTGTTTTGTTTTTTTAAATGTATCTACTGTTTTTATTTTGTTTTTATGACTCTTAGGTTAAATTGGTTGATAAATAAGAGATCAGAAGTTTCCTTGTGATTGTTAACATGTTCACATACTGTGAAAATGTGCCGGCATCTCCTCGTGATTCAATCAGATGCACAGAGACCACACACGGTACAACTTCTAAAAGCCGTAGAAAAATGGAATTAAAGTACAAGTTTATTTTGGTGCCCCCAAAACCGGAAATCTATGCATAGGGTTTTTATTTTTTATTTTTTGGAGAGGTTTTTCGCTATAGGGTGCGTGCGCTCACCAGACAGACAGAGACAGAGAGACAGAAAGCGAGAAATTACCCCCAGGGGGGATGGTCACGCCGCAATCCCTTCTCCTCCATTCTCCTCTCGGGATCTTGGGCACGCATGCACACGCGCCCAGCGTGAGTTTTAAGCCACGGGGTCCGGGACGTGAACCGCGGTCAACTACGTGGGAGTCCAGCGACATAGCCATTACGCTAACTGCTGGTTCCCTCCTCTTGGGATTTTGAACACGCACACACATGCACCTGGTGTATTTTAAGTCACCAGGTCTGGGACTTGAACCGCGATCGACTATGTGGGAGTCCAGCGACGTAACCATTACACCATCTGCTAGTCCCTGTTTTCCCTACTTTTAAACATAGTGTGATTCTACATGGAAACAATATTCTTATTTTTTGCACAAGATATTGTTTTCGTTCAGTGTACGATGATATATTTAAGTAATCACCTAAAAATACTGTTTCTTGTGAAAGTACCAAGAAGAGCTATGAGACCCAATCCTTTTGTGAACAAGCAGAATTTCCTTCACTAAGACCAGGCATCCTGGCTTTCTGTTTCTACTTAGATGCAGAACAAAACAACACATGAATCACTTCCTCTGTAAGAAATACAGGCTGGGTCTCATTATAGAAACTCTGGGGGCCAGGTCCACTCTCCCAGCCCTGTTTCCTCAGGACTTGTGACTTCTAGCATTTCTGGCTGACCAGCTGCCTCTAATTTTGTCACAATCCAGGTGCTGTGATGATCAATAGTGGGAGTTGGATGAGACTTTTTTTTTAAAACCATAGGCACATGGTCTCACTGGAGAGAAAGGGAAGGAAAGTGAGAATACTCCACCCACCCCCAAGGGGAATGGCCACACTGCAATCCTTTCTCCATTCTCCTCTTGGAATTTTGGGCACACGCGCACACAGGACCAGCATTCATGTGTGATCCAGCACCTTAACCACTACGCCACCTGCTGACCCAAGACAGATTTTTTTTAAAAGCAAGAATCCACTGTGCAAACTCAGATTTTCATCATTATATTTTGAAGTTCTTGTTAATCAGATCTATTCTTGGTATAATTATTTTATTTCACTGTATATATGTATATATTTATTTATTTACATTTGATCAGAGAGAGACAGAATGAGAGAGAGAGAGAGAGAGACGGAAAGTGAGAAAGCAAGCTGCCAGGTCCAGGACTTGAACTACAGTTGGCCATGTGGGAGTCCAGCACTCTTAACCACTATGCCACCTGCCGGCCCCTCTCGGCTACTGTTTTAAACACTTAATCAGAACTGAGCTTTGTTATTTATTAACAACAACAAAAAAATTTGTTTTATACACTGTTGAAGATCTCTTTCTGCCTCTTCCAAAGGTATCTACTTTGGAAACAAGGTCCTGTTCATTTTTTCTTTCGTAGGAACTTTATCGATTGCCTACTATGTGCCAGGTACTATACTAGGAATTGGGCTAGCAGTGATCAAAACTCACAGAAAATGCTTGTCCTTATGGAGGTTATGTTCTAGTAGGCAGACTCAGATAGGAAATAAACTGGGCCAGCAGGTGGCGTAGTTAAGGTGCCGGGGTTCCACATGGTCAGAGTTCCAGCCTGGTGACTTGAAAATCATGCCATGTGTATGCACACGTGTGCTCAAAATCCCGAGAGGAGAATGGAGAGGGAATTGCAGCGTGACCATCCCTATTTCTCTCTTTGTCCAGTTAAGCACATGCACCTTATGATAAAAACCTTTAAAAAAAAAGAGAGAGAGAGAGAAAGATAAACTAAAATAGCAAAATTATTGAGTTTGTTGCAAGTGCTAAGGAAAGAAGAGATGAAATTAACGGGGAATGGGATCTACTTCTGTTGGTCCTAGAATACTGGAAGGAGTTCTGATTTAAATTTAGTCAGTTCTTTTTTTGAGAAGGTGAGATCTGAGCAGAGATTTTAAACGGGCAAAGGTGTTAATCGTGAGGGTATGTGGGGGAGGGCACTGCAGGAAGAGGGACCGTCAGTGGCTGTGTTGTAAGACTGGAGTACGTGGCCTGTGGTATATTCCAGGTTTGGGGATACATAGAGGAAGCTGCTTTTAAGGACTTTTTATTTTTTAAATTCTGAGTGAAATGGTGAACACCTGGAGGAAGTGTGGTAGTGAGGTGACAAGACCTGATTTGTGATTTCATAGAATACTCTGGGCTCACATTTGAGAACAGGGGGGCTACGGTGAGAATATCTCCTCAAAAAATGTTGAAACTCAATTGTTATAGTAAGAGATGGGACCTTTAAGAGGCAATGAGGTAGGAGGGCTCCACCTTGTTGGATGGGGTTGGTACCACTATAAAAGGACGAGTTCACCCCCATCCCTTCACTGTTTGCCCTTAGTCTTCCTCCTGCTGGTGCAGCCAGAAGGTCCTCTCCAGATACTAATGCCTTGACATTGGACTTCCCAGCCTGCAGAACTGTGAGTCAATACGTTATTATAAACGACCCACTCTGTGCTATTATGGTGTAACAGTACAGAACAGACAGGGAGGCGAGGCTGGCAAGGGAGGAAGCCTTGAAACTGATTAGGAAGCTACTGCAGTAGTGTGGGCCAGAGAGGAGGATGGCCCAGGCTAGAATGGTAGTAGTGGAACTGGTGAGAGAGAACTAGAATCTGGATATGTGTTGAAGGTGAGCCGATACAATTTCCAGGTTGACTGAACAGAGTCTGAGAAAGAGAGGAATCAAAGATGAAGGCACTGGGACCAGCAGGTGGCGTAATGATTACACCACTGGACTCCCACATGGTTGACTACAGTTCGAATCCCAGACCCTGAAGCTTGAAACTGATGCCAGGTGCATATGCGTGTATGCCAAGATCCTAAGAGGAGAACGCAGAAGGGATTGCAATGTGGCCATCTCCCCAGAGGGTGATTTCTCGCTTTTTCTCTTTCTGTCTCTCTGGTAAGCACACAAACCCTATAGCAAAACATCTCAAACAAAACAAAACAAAACAAAACAAAAAACAAAAAAACAGAAAACAAAAAAACAGATTAAGGCACTGGCCTAACTTAAAAACCAGAGATAGGGAAGATTGTGGATGGAGGCTTTATGGAGAAAGGATCAGGTATTTGGCTCTTGTGTTAAATTAGAGATGTTGGCCTAGCTATAGTGGCACAGGTGGTGCGGTGCTGCTTGCCATGTTGGAGCCACACGGGAGAACAGAACCCGGGTTGACCCGAAACACCCTGAGTGAAGCAGTGATCCTGGCTGGCTGGAAGACTTCGTGAGGAGGACGGTGCGGTGATAAGACCCCATGGAGGGTAGCTGTTTCTCTCTCAAGATACAAAATAAGTAAACTCTGAATAAATACATGGATTTCTCTTTAAAAAATCTGAGCTGTTAGGTATCCAAGTGGAGCTGATGATGAAGTCGTTAGATAAATGAGCCCACAGGAGAGAGAGGGAGAGAGAAAATTAGGAGCTGCTGGCATGAGACCGTATGTGGTCAGCAGTGCGAAGAGTGGGGATGAACAAGAAAACTCCTGGGATATCCCTAAGGGGTTGAAAACAAAGCAAAAGAGATGAAGAAAGTGTCCAGAGGAATAGAAAGAGAAAGAGCTTGGAGTCCTCCAAGCCAAGCAAAGAAAGCGAACACAGGGGGAGGGCACGATGAGGTGTAACGCTTGTAAGTTCAGACTGGGGCTGGACCCTTGGATTTAGCGACACAGGACCGTAGTAAGAGCAGTCTCAGTGACATGGTGGAGGGAGAAGGAAAGAAAGCGATGAGAGGAACTGGAGAGGGCAGGTGCAGGAAACTCCAGAGTTTTTTTCTGTAGCCTTGTGGCTGAGGGAGACGGACCCCATAAGGCTGCGAGTCAGATCCTGGCTCTGGGAGCTCGAACGTGTCAGGCACATGTGCATGCGTGCCCCAAATCCTGACGGGACGGAGGAATGGGGGAGAAGGGATCACAGTGTGACCACCGCCTCTCTTCCTCTCTCTGCTTCTCTATCAGTCTTTAGCGGGCGCACCTGTCCTCTAGCAGTTATGAAAATGCAAGGAATGTTGCTGCTAGAGGGGGACTGTGGCATCTGGCAGGGGACGTAGAGGGAGGAGATTTAAATCGGGAAAATTATAGCAGATGTTTGCTGACCCTATGCAATAGAGAAGGAAACCTGGTACACTACGAGAAAGGCAGAATGGGGGTGACCTGGAGGTGAGTGGGGACAACGCTGCACAGGTGAGGGGTCAGGCTGAGTTAGGGACGTGGATGGGCTGGGTCAGAGGGACCCAGGTGTTGGCAGAGGCTAGATGGTTGTGGGAGATGTGGAAGTCCCCGCTGATTGCTTTTATTTTCTTGGCAAAGTAGGCAGGACGGTCAACTGGGACCGAGAACCGGGGAACTAGAGGGTGGCAGTGAGAAGAAAGGAGTGAAACAGTGACCTAGTGATGGTAACAGGTTGAAGGTGAGACTCACGAGGTTGTTCATCTTGTTCGGCCACACGGGGGCAGGTCTGAAGAAGAGCTCTTGTTCTGCCATGCAGGTGGGACTAGGGAGGGAAAGGGTACCGTGTGCAAAAGCCATACGGTGACAATGTGGGAGGGAGAGGACGCAAGAGCTGAGCGACGAATTAGCCTCTAAAACTTAGCCTCCTTATCTTGGGAGATTATTGTGAAGGTTTTTTTTTTTTCTCCCTAGAACTATTTAATTCTATTTGTTATTATTTTTAATTTGGCCAGAGAGCAAACGAGAGAAAGGGAAAGCAAGAAAGCAATCCGTCAGGTCTGGGACTTGAATCATGGTTGGCCATTTGGGAAACCAGAGCCTCTAACCACACCACCTGTCGGTCCTACTGTGAAGCTTTATGTGTAATACGGACACATGGAGTACTTAGCCTAGGACCAAGCACTGAATCGACATTCAGCAAGCGTTTGTCAAATGAGGTTTCTTCTGAGAATCGCCTCAGCACTTTTGAAATACCCAGAGCCTGATTCAAACAACAACAAAATAGAACTTCTTGAGATGGGACCAGGGCATCACTTTGTTCACTCTGCAAGTGACTCTAAGGTGCAGTCAGGCTGTGAACATTTGCATGACTGATCTCTCTACAGTTATAAACTGGGTGTTTCATATGGGCCAGCAGATAGCCTGCTGATTTACGTCCCTCATTCAAGGAAGAATTTGTGCCTAAAGTCGCACGGCTAAGTGCAAGAATCAGGGGTTTCGAGGCCAGGTGTCTGACAAAGCCCTTCCCGCATAAGGCAGTTACTCTAGTGATGGTTTGAGGCGCTGCAGCGTCATCTGGGATCTTGTCAGAACCGCATCACAGGGGCCAGCAGATGGCCTAGTGGTTATGCTGGACTTGCACATGGCTGATTGCGGTTTGAGTCCCAGACCTAGTGGCTCAAAAATCATTCCGGATACAGGCGTGTGTGTGCCCAAGATCCTGGGACAAGAATGGAGAAGGAACTGTGGTGTGGCCATCACCCCTGGTGGTGGTGGTGGTGGGGGTTCTCACTTTCCCTCTTTGCCTCTCTACTCCCCCCAACCCCCACAAGTGCAGATACCCTTAGGTAAAAACCTCTGAAACAAAAACCTGCGCCATAGACCTCCTAGGTCAGGATTTGCATTTTAACGAGGTTCCCAGGTGAGTGTTATATTAGCCCACAGTGGTGCTCTCTCACATGTCCACTCCAGTGTAACGTGGACCCAGACAAGCCATACCGATGGGCCAAGGGCAGTGTTTATCTTACAGACTCCTTCAGCTGATGGCAATTGCTTTTAAGTATTAATAAACTGTAAATCACTTTTTCTTAATGGCTTAAAAAAAGCTAAGAAACGTCAAAGGATTATTTCTGGAAATATTTTACTCATGAAATCATAGAAGTCAGTCAGGATTCCTTTTCAGGATCTTTAAAAAAAAAATCTAAAGGTGGATCCAGCAAATGGCATGGTTACATTTCTAAACTCCCACGTAGTTGACCATGGTTCGAGTCTTAGACCCGGCGGCTTGAAACTCATGCTGGGTGTTGTGTGAGTGCCCAAAATCCTGAAAGGAGAATGGATTGCAGCATGGACATCACCCGCCCCCCTGGGGGGGGTGATTTCCCACTTTCTGTCTTTCTCTCCCTCTCTCTCCCCGGCAAGTGCATGCGCCCTGTAGCAAAAACTCTTAAAAAAAAAAAACAAAAAAAAAACAAAAAAAAAACCAAAACCAAAAAACACCAAAACCCTCAAAACCAAAAGGTAATAGAGTAGCCATATCAACCCTGTGAAGCGTTCCACAAAATACCTTCTGTCTACTGCTTCGTGGTCACCAAGTGTTTTTCTTGATTCTTGGAGTGACGGTTAAGAGTTTCTGACTGGGATTCAGGTAAACTCCCCAGGAGTGAGCAGGACTGAGCAGGACTAAGACTTAACCAGTTTGGCTTCCGTGTCACGCTTGTTTCTCTGTACGTCTGTAAATGCAGGCAGACAGCACGAACTGGAGGAAAGCAGCCATTTCCCAGGGAACCGCGCAGTGCTGTCTTGTGGCTTCCTTGAGTTCTAGACTTGGCATTATCACAGAGAAGTCACTTTTTTTTAAATTGGGGAGCCTCAAGTCTGTCACAGGTTTTATTCCTAAAACTTACAGAGGTGATCTGTCTGGGACGTGGGGTCTGGAATAGGAGGAACCATGAGGACCCTACCAGGGTAGTTTTTCTAAGCCAACAACCAAAATCATTATGAACTGAACAGAAAAAATTCTTGACCAAAATGACATCTTAGGCTTTAGAGTTGATTGAAGGATGTGTTTATTTACAAGATACAAATGTTTAATATTTAATAGGAATTAAAGTGCTTAATTTTACAATGTTTCTAATTTTCTGCTTTCATGACCAAATATACATATGTTACACAATATATACACTATCTGCAAGTATTTTACATTCATATTGCTAGAAAAGAAAATTTACTTGTGTACGCTTTCACACTGGAGTCAACTGTAAAATTCTGATAACATAACTTTTCAAATTCATCAGTCAGGAAAAATCCAGACAACACATTAAAAAATCAGTCAATTGTCACTCACAAAATGAAATGCTAGTTTGGTTTTTTAAAAAAATGTTTTATATACAGACACGATTGTTCTGCTAATGAAGAGACAACCCCCTCCCCCCCGTGATACATTCCAATATCCATACACTGTGTAATATAATGCAATTCTGTTATTATAATGGTTCCCACAGACTATTATGTTTCTTCTCAGACCTATATTTATTTCACTATGTATTTGGTATTCACTTATTAAAATATGCTATAAGATTTCTTGAATTAATTTTCACTATATCTACCACAATGAATTTTAGGGACAGGGGTAACCATAATGTGACTCTCAGTGACCCCAACAAGTTTAAAACTGCCTTGTAGAAGCCATGTGCTATTTCATCTCAAAACAGAAAAGATGCTGCATTCTGTCAAACGCTCAATCCAGAAAATAGAAGACCATGATAGACTTTAGAGAGATTTATTTCCCCTTCAGTAAAAGGTGCAGAAAATGGCCGAAATGAATGAAATTTTTTTTTAAAGTCCCAAAGGGGAAAAAATGTGATAAGCTATTGTACTGTATAATTTAGAAGCCAAGGTCAAAAACCTGAGTGCAATGGATCCCAAGAGCTGGCACTACATAGATTTATGTAATATCCCTTCTGCATTTTAAGTATTTCCCTCTTCTTTTAACCTACTTTGCTCTGGTCTGAAGACCAGCAGTCTTTCTGTCTACCTCTTTCTTCTTTCTTGCTGGTTTCAGTTTCTAATCTTATTTTTATCCACCCTATTTGTAAAAACAGTTGTCTTCTCGCAACTACATGATTGAGGGACATATATAAGGATGAATTATACATAAAAGCCCACGTAAATAATTTATGTTAAAATATTTAAGTTAAAAATTTTTTTATAGAAAATCTCATTCCTATGGAGACAGAATTGAAAATCAAGTGTTTTTCACATATATACATATATGTATAAATTCACAGAAAGGGTTTTTTTTCCAATAGTTTAGTGATCTTTATATATCATACTCATATTTTCTAATCAGAAAATCTATAGTAGATAGTAGTATGAAAATAAAAAGTCGTTTGATTCTAATAAAATTGGGTAAGAATGAAAAAGTAACATGATTTACTACAGATGCCAACACAGACTAAAGGAATAGGAACTGGTTAGTCCCAGTTCTTACATTAATACATTCTTGGAGAATACAAATTTAAGAATGAGAACACTAAGACATTCTCGTCTTTCAGATTCATTTTAGCTTATAAATACCATGTGCTTAGGCTTAGACCTGCTAACATGAACATCATGTGATACAGGAATTTCAGTTAATCTTCCACTCTGCTGTACAGCGAGGATACCTGCAGAAACCAAACTAAACCCTTTGTTCCCCAGAAGTTTATGTTTGCTCCCATTGGTGCTTGCTCCTCAAGGTACATCTAACGCAGAAAGATCATCGCCAGAGGTTATCACAGACGCTATGCTCAGAAAAAGAACTTAAGGCTTTGATGTAACCAGAAATGAGATCTACAATTTGAAGGAAAAAGAATCCACTGTGTTTCCACAGAGAAGAGACAAGAAAAAGTGACACAGAAATGGGGATCCACAGAAGTATTTCTGATACAAGGTTTTCAGAAGGCATCAATGAATCTTTCACAACCCTGCAGTACCATGAGGTTTAGTTTCTTTATACATTTATGACTAGAGCAAGTGCTTGTTCTTAAAAAGAATTCAAATGTATATCTACATATGGGGACAGGGTACATTTAAAAAGTTAGTTCCTGTAAAAAGTTTGTAATTTAAAAAATCTGGTTTCAGTTAAAAAAACAAAACAGGGAGGGAGGCAGCAGGGTTTCTAATCTTATTTTTATCCACCCTATTTGTAAAAACAGTTGTCTTCTCGCAACTACATGATTGAGGGACATATATAAGGATGAATTATACATAAAAGCCCACGTAAATAATTTATGTTAAAATATTTAAGTTAAAAATTTTTTTATAGAAAATCTCATTCCTATGGAGACAGAATTGAAAATCAAGTGTTTTTCACATATATACATATATGTATAAATTCACAGAAAGGGTTTTTTTTCCAATAGTTTAGTGATCTTTATATATCATACTCATATTTTCTAATCAGAAAATCTATAGTAGATAGTAGTATGAAAATAAAAAGTCGTTTGATTCTAATAAAATTGGGTAAGAATGAAAAAGTAACATGATTTACTACAGATGCCAACACAGACTAAAGGAATAGGAACTGGTTAGTCCCAGTTCTTACATTAATACATTCTTGGAGAATACAAATTTAAGAATGAGAACACTAAGACATTCTCGTCTTTCAGATTCATTTTAGCTTATAAATACCATGTGCTTAGGCTTAGACCTGCTAACATGAACATCATGTGATACAGGAATTTCAGTTAATCTTCCACTCTGCTGTACAGCGAGGATACCTGCAGAAACCAAACTAAACCCTTTGTTCCCCAGAAGTTTATGTTTGCTCCCATTGGTGCTTGCTCCTCAAGGTACATCTAACGCAGAAAGATCATCGCCAGAGGTTATCACAGACGCTATGCTCAGAAAAAGAACTTAAGGCTTTGATGTAACCAGAAATGAGATCTACAATTTGAAGGAAAAAGAATCCACTGTGTTTCCACAGAGAAGAGACAAGAAAAAGTGACACAGAAATGGGGATCCACAGAAGTATTTCTGATACAAGGTTTTCAGAAGGCATCAATGAATCTTTCACAACCCTGCAGTACCATGAGGTTTAGTTTCTTTATACATTTATGACTAGAGCAAGTGCTTGTTCTTAAAAAGAATTCAAATGTATATCTACATATGGGGACAGGGTACATTTAAAAAGTTAGTTCCTGTAAAAAGTTTGTAATTTAAAAAATCTGGTTTCAGTTAAAAAAACAAAACAGGGAGGGAGGCAGCAGGTGGTGTAGAGGTTAAGGCGCTGGACTCCCACCATAGCGAGCTGAGTCCCAGACCTGCCGGCTTGAAAATCACACAGAGCACGTGTGCACGTGTGGGTCGTGCCCAAAATCCCAGGAGGAGAATGCAGGTGGAGAGATTGCGGCATGACCATCCCCCTGCCTGGGGGTGATTTTTCACTTTTCCTTCTCAATGTTTATCTGTCTCTCTGGTGAGCACACATACCCTATGGCAAAAACCTTAAAAAAAAAAAGAAAAAAAAAAAAAAAAGAAGGGATAGATCACAGAGTGAAGATAAAGTACATGAATTTGTTTGTAAAATTAAATTTCATGGAAAAGAAAAGGTAGCCCCATAAAGTTGTCCAGATGTGCATTAACTGTTCACTGTCCACGCCCTTGATGAAAGTAAAAATCCTCTTGTCATTTGAACCTGAAGGATGCTGCATCCTGGCCTTGCTGTCCCCTGTCGTTACTCAGCAGTCTGAATGACAGTATCTATCACATCTAGGAAGTTAATTATTCTATCTTTGTGGCCTTGCTATTATATTGGGTTGTCAGAAAAGTCATGACATAAAATATGACACAACTTTTCCGACAACCCAGTATTTTCAGTATAAAACCATACCCTGAAGAATTTTATTGCTTGCATACATGATGGCATTGAAGATACGTTACTACAAAAGTGGCTGGTGGCATTTTTTCACTGCTGAGTCCCACTTAAAACCTTGATAAAAGTCTGCACTGCACTTCATACTTAACATACCAAAATGGTAGACTTTCAGCAAAAGCAAAACTTAAGTTTAAAAAATTGGGATGTTTTGTCATCAATAGCAGTTTTATTTAAAATGTATTAATATCTTTTTGGTTTGGAGGAAGGATAGTTTAAAGAATGGATGACTCAAAGCACTAAATTAGAGAAAATTAAGACCCATAAGCAATATTGTTTTACTAGGAAAGCAACCAATGATTTGTGTTCGAGTTCCCTTTGTCATAACTGTTCAAGTGTCTGAGACGGGAACACACATTGAGAGTTTTTATAACTAGTCGCACTTGGATGTCTTTTGACTTTAGTTGAGTTGTTTAATAAATGGATGAGAATATTCCTTTACCTTCTCCAAGTAAAAGCCTTGGGGAATCTTTAATAAAAGAGAACGGGTTAAGTAAGGTGGCCTCACTGTTTTTCTTTGTGCTTTAGCTGAAGACACGGAGTGGAAATGAAGATAGCGACTGGATAACCAGAAGTTCTCTTTAGTACAACTATTTCTCATTAAAAGAAAAAATGTTAAAAGCATGAAAATAGATATTCTCTCTATTTGAATAGTCTTTCAGTAACCTATGTTAAATAACATTAAGATTTGAGCCAAATCTTAAGTATGGCTTCATTACTTCGATTCTAGAAGAATTTATTGGTGAGGAAAGTAGTCTTTCTTGCTGTTCAAAATAGTTTTCAAAAATAATCTGACCTAACTGGCTTGTACCTTTGCATCATTCTGTCTACATTTACCAAAGTCATTTTCCCCTAATAATCATTCCACATTTTTATTGCTGCCTTTTTTTTTTTTTTTGAGATTAAGCAAAGCCAAGCATCAGCCATACAGCTTTAGTTTAACTCTCAGTTACCGCCCTGAACACACGTCTCACCTCTCCCGCTCT
>NW_006205376.1:1392771-1426853 GCF_000334495.1 Tupaia belangeri chinensis | reverse complement strand
TCTTTCCCTCTCACTGCTGGCAACTAAAGCAACGTAAAACTTCTAGTCTGTCCTGGATCTAACAGGGCCTAAGGAGCTACTGTTACCTCTTTTGAGCTCCAAGCATTTGGTGTGATGGTAATGCTCATGGCTGGTATTCCTTTTATCAAGTAAGGGGACCTAATTATGTCAGCCACACTTAGTTCACTTCCTTGTGGTGGAAATGTATATGTTTCTTAAAGTAACAGGGCCTGAATAACGGCCTGGCAGTTTTGAATTCTAAGTAAATCTATTCTGCATTTAAGGTATAATCCTTAAAGACTAAGGATAGTGGGGTCATTCTTGTAGATTTCTAGCAGACTGTTGCATTAAAAGTAACTCAGCCAGTTGGTGGCAGTAGTTAAGGGACCACTGTGTGGTTTAAGTCCTGGACCCAATGGCTTGGAAAACACACTGGTGCGTGTGTGTGCATGCCCAAAATCTTAAAAGGAAGGAGAAATGGAGAAGGAATTGCAGCATGACTGTCCCCCATAGGGGTTGCTTTCTTACTTTCTCTCCCTCCAGAAAAAAAAATTTTATAAAGTGACAATTTTTTGAGATGTAACAGTGTAAAGAAAGAAAAGATATAATTTGAGAAAAGGATTAAGTTAAATAGTCAACTTAATGTGACATTTTAATTACACGTATGATACAATGAAGAGCAGCCTTTGTGACAAGGAATCATAATTTGTCTATTAAAATTCCTCAGAGGATCAAAAGAAAGATTCTCAGACTCTATTAAATCATTTCCATATTGTTTTCCCCATCTTCAGTGAGTGAGCATAAACTTCTTTAATATCTACCACCCCCATACATAGGTTATCACGTGTGAATTTTGTTTCATATCTGACAAAGAAATAGGCCCACAGTCGCTGTGAATGCTCATTACATGCAGTCCTCACTTAACCATGCTTAACAGTCTTACAGAAAAGGAAAACATTACAACAAACGTGGTTTCCACACATCTCAGTTCCGTGTCAGGGCAGATGCTTTACATGGTTCAGCTTCTGGTGAAAATTTTGGTACATGCCAATGTTAACTACTGTTATAATTAAAGGACTATACAGTAACCTGCATGATTTTTTACTGTCTCAGTGACTAAAATATACTTTAATCTCAAAATAACCAAGAAGAAAGCAGTAACTGAACCCTCATATTTAAGTAGGTATTAGTAGCACCTTCTAGGAGAGGCACTGTTTAAAATAGGCACAGAACAAAAAAATCATACTTTGAAGATACAGTTGGAATTCACTAATATATCCCATGCCACATAAATTACCGCTTCTTTTTATTATAAAAATATCAATACCTTTAGGTGCCGGTCAATTCAACATAAATCACCAAAACATTTATTAGGTTGAGAACGCTGCTCAACTCCAAGATAAAACATGCTTCATATTTAAAAATAAATTAGAGATGAGAACCTAAAGCTGAGGAGAAAAATCATGTATAGTGTGTATGTATTTTTATATTTATTACTATATATACATAATTGCTATATACTTAAGATACTGTATTCTTAGGAGTATTTCTACAAAAACAAAGTATTATCTAAGTAAGTTGAAAATCTGAACACCAATTTGTCCTTTTTCTTTTGTTTTAAAAGAACACCATCATTTATGCAGCTTGAGATGTATAAACTAAATTAAATAAGTTAATATAATAGTCTAAACTGTCCCTGTATTTTTCACCACAGATCTATTTTGGCAACAATGGAGGTATATCGAACTGTTACAGGTCCTATGTGTGAAGGAGAAGACATTAAAGGAGTTCTTAAATCAAAGTGCCTATTCTAACCTGATAGTGATAGAATCAATTGATATCATTTTCTTCAAGAAAAAATTACATAATCAAGGGATAGCTCATTAAAAAAATGCTCCATTTTTCACATTATTTCAAAACTATCGGTAGAATGGCTCTGCACGTTAACTCACTAAGAGCACATAAACATAGGAAAATAGTCCCCACAAGACACATTTATGAGCCTCTATTTTTCAACATAAAGTGCTAAGAGATGGGTAAGGAGGGCAGGGAATGTCTTGAGACCACGCTGTAGTTGGCCCTGGAGTTCAGCATTCCGATTTTTTCTTAGGTTCAGGGTGGTCATCTAAGGTGACTGGGTGCTCATTTGGACCATCTTGTGTCTCACCTGTGACAGCTAAAAGGATGATTTTCAGCCACTTCTGTTTCAGTTCCTCGCTGTCTGCAGCAAAGCTGTGCACAGACTTGGACTGGGTCAGTTTGAAGCTGTGTGGCAGGTCTGCGCTCCTTGGCATGTCGTCCACCACGTAGCCCAAGAGTGGAATGGTGGCCTGGGCTCTGACGTCCTAAAGAAAGAGCAAGGTACGGAAGAGCACGAGCTGCATCGGCTGGCTACCTGTGGCTCTTGCTCTTACTACCACTACCCAATATGGACGCCCATGGTGAGCTTTCTGAGGGCAGAGAGGGTGATCCCAGTGCTGTGCCTGTACATGAGGCCACTGACAGGAAAATGCTGGTTAAATGAATTAATAAGGGCTGACACCAAATCGGCCTGGAGTCGCTAAAGTTATACTTCTTCTCTATGAGGGAGGGGGTCATTCGTCGTTTTAGTCAGTGAGAAAGGGAAGAAAATAATGGCCGTCTTATTATATAAAGCCAGCAAACATTCAATGATGATTTCAATACCAAAGGCAGTTTTACTGAGTCATTAATTCATTCATTCGCCCATTTATTTATGGAGAAGAAAAAGGTTAGAGAAAAAAAACTGAATGTGCAAATGTTTTTCCAAGTGAGTTCATTCCTAGCCTTTGGGTAGATACCCAGGAGTGGAATTTTTGGATTGTAGGGTAGTTACATTTGTAGGTTTTTGAGGAATCTCCATATTGTTTACCATAAAAAACAGTGAGATCCTAGTATTTGATAAAAAGTGGATAAATATGGAAGATTAAAAGCTAAGTAAGCCAGACTATGAAAGTAAGCCAGACTATGAAAGCACTGTATGTTCCTCTTAATATATACTGAATGTCTGCACTCTACAGCGGAAACTGAAGGACTGGAAGGTACAAAAACATTGAGAGCAACTGCAGATACTAAAGACAGAGAGGAAGGGCAATGGGCAATGGAGGGGGCAAGATGGGAGGAATTGAGAAATAAAAAACATAGGGTATTCTGTAAAGACATTTAACACTTAATAACTGTTAAATTTTATGATAAAATTTAAAACAAAAAAATGAAATTGAGTAAAATATATACCTTAACTTTTTTTTTTTTTGCCTAAGGGCACATGGGCTTGCCAGAGAGAGAGAGAAAGGGAAAGGAAGAAAGCACCCAACGATGGGGCATGGTTGCACCACAATCCCTTCTCCATTTCTCCAGCCTGTTAGAATTTTGAGCAAACAGATGCATACCCAGCATATTTTTTCAAACTGCTGGGGCGTGGATACAAACCACTGGGTCAGCTAGGCAGGATCTGACTCCCTTAACCACCAGGCCATGGAGCTGGCCCTAATATTTCTTTTCTAAAATAACGTAATTTGATTAGACTTTAGTGGAGATCGGCTAAAACACAACAGTCACATCTAAAATTTTTAAATGTTCAGGGTGAATGCATAATTAGTGTTGCAATCTATATTATTTGGTGCTACTCTTAGGTTCAGTTAGAAGCTGAACCTGCATATCCATTGCTCCCACAGATTTATCTCTGATCCACACACCTTGCTCTCAAAAAATTGTTACTGAATGTGTCAACAGAAGATTGATTTAAATATCCTCTTCCTCTCAAACTCCCTGTTCAGGTATCCATTCATTGAACAAAAACTAAATGAATACATTAAAAACAAAATTCAAAATGTAGTCTTTTCTTGATGTTTTCTATTAAAAAGATAGTCTTCCCGGGACCAGCAGTTAGCGTAATGGCTATGTCGCTGGACTCCCATGTAGTTGACCGCGGTTCGCATCCGGGGCCCGGTGGCTTAAAACTTATGCCAGGTGCGTGTGCGTGCGTGCCCAAGATCCCAAGAGGGGAATGGAGGAGAAGGGATTGCAGCGTGGCCATCCCCCCTGGGGGATGATTTCTCTCTCTCTGTCTGGCGAGCACATGTGCCCTATAGCAAAAATCTTCTCAAAAAAAAAAAAAAAAATATTCTCCCCTCTTGCTTTGCTTCCCCCCCACCCCGCCCCCCCAATTCAACTCACCTTTTTCAAACCCACTGAATAACAATGAGAGATTAGGAACAAATGAGCCACAAGGTGAAGAAGGTATCGGCTGTAAAATGGATCAATCAGCTTGAACAACAAGCTGGAATTTTAGTCACTCATTGTTTTACAGTGTTAATAACACACAGTGATACTGTCTGGGTGCTCCTGTACAACAGAGGAGCAATGGAAGGATGTGGCGTTCACTCTCCACTTGCCCACCCAATCCGCAATGGCTTCTGTCCCTCCTGACAGGTGTGGTCTAGATACCTGGGGAGCACCATACATGTACAGCACAAGCGGGTCTTGCTTGGGGATCACACACCACGCTTTCTGCCAAGGTTTCGACTTCTCCATGTACTGAAGAAAACTGCACACCACGCTGTTCCCAGATACTTCAGCTGATTCGATCTAGAAAAATGTAATGAGAATTCTATGAGAATGAACCCAAACAAACCTAATAGAGAAGTGACTTATGGGAAATACTCATAAAGTATGATGTGCTTTCTGAAATGCCTCCTTGGATAGTCTAAAGACTATGCAATTTGTGGGACCAGCAGATTGCATAATGGTTACGTTGCTGGACTTCCATGTAGTCAACCACGGTTCCAGTCCCAGACCCTGGCTTAACACTCACTCAAGTCCCTTGCTTAACACTCATGCCAGATGCATGTGCGTGCATGCACAAAATCCCAAGAGGAGACTGGAGTACAAGGGACTGTGGCTAGGCTGGTGATTTCTCACTTTCTGTTTCTCTGGAGAGTGCACGTGCCCTATAGCAAAAATCTCTATTAAAAAAAAAAAAAAAAATTTTTTTTAGAGACCAGCAATTAGCGTAATGGCTATGTCACTGGACTCCCATGTAGTCGACCGCGGTTTGAGTCCTGGACCCGGTGGCTTAAACTCATGCTGGGTGTGTGTGTGCGTGTGCCCAAGAACCCAAGGGGAGAATGGAGGAGAAGGGATTGCAGCATGGTCATCCCCCCTGGGGGGGGGAGTGATTTCTTGCTTTCTGTCTCTCTGTCTCTCTGAGCCCTATAGCAAAAACTTCTTTTAAAAAAAAGACTGCAATTTGCAATCATTGTTTAAATGTTCTTATCATTAACATGAAAAACATTTAAATTACCAGATCTCAAATTTAAACATTTATTGACTGCTCACTTCATAATCACCTTTCTTAGCTACATATATTATTTAATCCTCACATTAACAGAAGTTGGAACTTCATTATCTCCGAGACTTAGAATTTAAATAGCTCTTCCAAGATCATTTAGGAATGGGCATGCTAGGATTTGAACTCAGTCAGGAGCCAAAGCCTGAACCTATAGACACAATGCTATACTGACTTTGACGGAGCAAGAATGTAATAGCAAGGGGGCCAGCAGGTGGTGTAGTGGTTAAGGAGCTGGACTCCCACATGCTTGACTGTGGTTTGAGTCCCGGACCTGCCAACTTGAAACTCATGCTGGGAACATGTGCGTGCATGCCCAAAATCTCAAGAGGAGAATGAAGAAGAAGGGATTGCAGTGTGGCCATCACCCCTGGCGGTGGTGGGGGGTGATTTCTCACTTTCTCTTTCTCTGTATCTTCAGCAAGTACATACACCCTATGGCAAAAATATCTATTAAAAAAATAAGAATGTAATAGCAAAAAGGCAAATATTGACCAGCACTATTTGTCCTGCTACCTGAAATAATTAAAAACGTTCTCATTGCAACAGATATTTTTTCTTTTTTTTTTTTTTAAGAGGTTTTTTCTATAGGGTGCACACACTCGCCAGAGAGAGAGAGAGAGACAGAAAGTGAGAAATCACCCTCCAGGGGGGATGGCCACACCCCAATCCCTTCTTCTCCATTCTCCTCTCGGGATTCTGGGAACACACGCTCATGTGCCTGGCGTGAGTTTAAGCCACCAGGTCTGGGACTTGAACCGTGGTCGACTACATGGAAATCCAGTGACATAGCCATTACGCTAACTGCAGGTCCCTCATTGCAACAGATTTTTGTAAAGCCATTTGCTGTTTTCTCCTTTGCCTTTTACTATTTATATCGTTGTCTAAAAAGAGAATACAACCACTGATTAAAAGATCATTCTTCTCATACATAATATGAAAAATAACAGGCTTTCTTTTCTCTCTGAAACTCTGTGTGTCTCAATGTTGTCCATGAAATGGTGCAAGTTTGCAAAACTGTGATGGCACCAGTTCCGGATAAGCTTGAAAGCAAGAGTAACCATTAAGAATCTTCTAGAGCAATTTGACTTTGCAATGATAACCCATGCATGATGATATATGTCATAACACTAATCTGAGACGGTTTGGGAATGAAAACAAGGCTTCATCATCAATAGCTTAAGAAACAATGGCCGGCAAATGACAGCCCACAGGTCAACTCCAGCCCACCACCTCTTTTCGTATGGACCATGGCTAAAAATAATATTTACAGATGAGTATTTACAATTTGATGATCAGGAACACTAACTTTGGACTCCAGTTAAGTGTTATGTTATTCTTTCTCCCAAATTCTACTGTTATTCTTAATAGATCTTTATAAAAACTGCATGTTAAATATTACAGTTTGGGAATTTTGTCCATAAAAATGTTTTTCTGTTCTGTAAGTACCTACATACTATCCTTGGTTTGGCTGCTGGGCCTGCCAAAATGAAAATATTTCCTCTGACCTTTTACAGAAAAGTTTGCTGTTTACTTTTCTAGAGCACATAACATACTATTGGGTCTTTGGAAAAATCATGGCATATTTTTTCTGTTTTTTTTTTTTTCTATGCAAAAATGCATCGTGACTCTTCAGACAACGCAACAGTTGGCGTGAAGTCAGCCGCAGACATGCATGTAAGTGTGTGTGCTCCTGTACTCATACTTTATCGAGTGTATATATTTGGTTAACTGAATTAACCTAATAAGTAGTTGATTAATTTTTTCCCAAAATTAAGATTTTCTAGAAAATTAGGTACAGATTGTAATTTCATAGATAAATCCTGACACTCACACCTAGAACAAGTTACTTGTCTTAATGTGTTGTACTAGTCTCCTTGGTGGCTGCTATTATGTATTGAGGCTGCAGCTGTGTTCCTGAGGCCCAGTGAGGCAGGTCCTCCCCCTGCCCTGCACAGGAAAGCTCGACTTTGGTCTTCCATATAAGAAGTAAATAGGGGCTTTTTTGGAGAAGTTTTTGCTATAGGGCGCGTGCGCTCGCCAGACAGAGAGAGATAGAAAGCAAAAAATCAACCCCCAGGGGGGATGGCCATGCCGCAATCCATTCTCCTCTCGGGATCTTGGGCACACACACACACACGTGCCCGGCATGAGTTTTAAGCCACTGGGTCTGGGACGTGAACTGCGGTCGACTACATGGGAGTCTAGTGACATAGCCATTACATTAACTGCTGGTCCCAAGGAGCAACTAGGTTTGAGAATAATTCAGAATTCTTTTAGGTTGTAGAACTATACTTTTAACCCCAAGTGGACCTTGAAAAATGACCTTGTACACTTCTACCATATAAATGCTCAATACAGTAATTAACTTTCTAAGTAATGTGCTATAGGGTGTGCGTAATCGTCAGAGAGAGCTAGAGAGGGAGGGAAAGTGAGATAGCATTCCCGAGAGGGGATGGCCATGGGTGTCTTCATTTATTCTAAAACATAAGTCAATTTCACTGTGAGAGACATTTCAATAATATTCTAATGCAGTTATTACAGTCTATCACTGGCTATCAGATGACTATAATAAACTGTCTATTCTGATGTAATAAATTAGAGCTTTTCTGGTAATAAAATGGGACTTAACCTAAATTAGAAAAATTTCATGCAGTGGTTTTCAAACCCAAAGTGATAAATGGAAAGAGAAGCTTTCCTATTAAAGGAAATAAAATACAATAATTTGGGCATTAGAAAAGATGCCCATTAACACTCTAATGTTTGGTTATGGCTACTATCACAAAATCAAATCTATTGGGCCGTCGAAAAGTCACACGCAAAAATGCATCATAACTTTTCCGATGACCCAATATTTCATTTCAGATGCACAGTGGTGTAACATTCCCCATTTTTCTACATATAAAGTAGGGTCCCGAAAGCCAGCATTATAGAATTAAAGTATAAATTTTGCTTATTGATAACCAAATTTTTAAGTATAAAGAAAAATAACAAAATACATTATTTATATTCCTCATGGTAAAGATAATTCTATATTCTTTATAAAAATCTAAAAGATATTCAATATGTAATACTTCATACCTCTAAAATTCCTTTTTTTTTCTTTTCTTCACTGTCTGTGAATCCACTTATTATTTGATAACAGTCTTTACAAACTTTGCTCAGTTTACCACCATCATACTCAAGTTGAGCTTTGTAGTCTGAACACTTCCAGCAAAC
Organism: Tupaia belangeri chinensis; assembly: GCF_000334495.1. Lineage (NCBI taxonomy): Eukaryota > Metazoa > Chordata > Mammalia > Scandentia > Tupaiidae > Tupaia > Tupaia belangeri. Next base: position 1,418,269 of record NW_006205376.1, on the reverse strand, counting down.
TACCTTAAATTTAAAAGAATAATCATGTTTAAATTCTTAATAACTAGTTATAGGTAATAATGAATGAGAAAACATTACATAAAAGACAGATTTTTATTAATCTAAGAATATTTTCATAAACATTAGGAGTATATATCAAAGTGTCATAATGCTGGTTTTACTATTTTTTTTTTTCTGTTTTTTTCCCACATTGCCATCCCTTCTCCTCCATTGTCTTCTTGGGATTTTGGGCATGCACACACATATACCTGGTGTGACTTTTCAGGCTGCCAGGTCCAGGACTTAAACCATGATTCAGTCATGTGGGATCCAATTGCCTTAACCTCCACACTCCTGCTTGCTCCATAATGCTGTTTTATTACATTATGAGGTCTGCTCACACATCTTTTTCTTCTTGGCTCTAAATGTAGAAGACTCTCAAAGACTTGGTCCAGATCTTTCCTTTTTATACTTTAGATGTTTCATCAACATTCTCCTAAACTGAACTCATGGTCTTGGTTACCTTCAGCTCTCTCCTTATCCCGCCCTACCCTCACAGTCCTCCCTCTTACAAGAAATGTCACAGCCATACTCAGGCATGGGCAGTCAGAAACCCAGGAGTCCTTAACACCTCTTTTACCTCACCCCATAGATAAACTTTATTACAAAGTCCTGATTTCACCTCTAAATGTTTTATCTTTTTTTTTTTTTCAATACCTTCCCTATAGTCATCCAAATAATGGCTGTCAGTATCCTAGGTTGGACTATCTGTATAGCCTTATGACTGGTTCCCCTGGCACTGCTACTGGCTTCCAGGCCTCTACTAATACCTGCTTCCAAGCTATTTTTTAAACAATGACCAGATGATCTTTTAAAAATGATAATCTGCTATGTTCCTCTTCTATTTGAAGTATTCAGTCTTTTCCTTGTTCCTGGATTAAGAACAAATTCTTAATCGTGGGCTACGAAATCTTACATAATTGCCCTCTCACTCTCCTGGAATGCATCTTCGATGACGTTAGCTTTTACAAGCCTGGAAAGTGCCATGCTCCCTTTGTCTCATCTCTACTTCAGCGACTTGACTTTTGCTCTTCATTAAGGAAGACAACACTTCCAACTTCCAGAATAAAGCACATCTCCCACCGCTGTGCTACAGAAGGTCCCTGCACCTGTCTTCACAGCACTGATTACAGTTTTAAATTATGTACGCATATGATTATTTGACTGACCACCTCACCTTACTAGGAGGTAAACTTCAGGAAAGACTGCCCTCGGATATTTTGCTCACCATGTACACAATAAACATTGATAGAATACCCATGAGTGAATGAATGACTATACTGCCAATGCATGTTATTTCTTGGTGAAAAGTACATTTTTCTATTATAAAATAACTGTTTAGAAATCCTCTTCTCATTTAAGAAATTAACTTCTTGCTTTCAGAGGGTCTTTTTCATAAATTTACAGCAGACAAACTTTAAGATGTGTCAGTTAACTTTAGTCTAAGTTCACAGAATTTAAAATTCATTATCAAAATGGTTCATTGTTTTCTTAGGATGAAATTAACTGTGGCATTTAAAATTAGACATGTCTGTATCAGCAAATCACATCAACTATTTTATTTATTCTCAGTCATATTATTTCAAAAATCCACATGCAAACACATTTATTTATTCATTTGTTTTGCCAGAGGGCATGTGTGCTCACTGTTGAGAGAGAAGAAAAGTGACAAGGTACCCCCACGGGGATGGTCATGCTGCCATCTTTCTCCTTCATTTCTCCCTCCTCTCAGGATTCTATGCATGCACGCACACGTGCCCAGTGTGTCCTCAAACCACCAGGTCTCAGACTCGAACTGCACAGTCAGCCATGTGGGATCTAACCACTTTAACCACCACACCACAGGCTGGCCCCCTGAAATCATTTTAAGCAAACTAATGATAGATTTTGGGAAGTTTTACCCTGAGAAAACAGATGTTTGATATCAATTTAATTTTGATTACAAAATGGCTCACAGAGTCAAAATTAAGTCTTATAAAGAGAGTGAAAGTGAGAATAAGCTAAAAGAACTTTCAATTTGGAGGCCAGCAGGTGGCACGGTGGTTAACACACTGGACTCCCACAGGGCCGACCACAGTTTGAGTCTTTGACCTGGCAGCTTGCTTTCTCACTTTCCTTCTCTCTCTCTGGTCAAATTAAAAAAAATAATAATTATAATAAACAAAGTTAAATAAATAATTATTTACAAAAGAACTTTCCATATGAATTGTTGCACTTAGGCATACAAGTAATACATAGGATCATGATGCTGCAATACCTACTGTTCCCTGTGACTATTCAGTCCTTCTAGGGGAAAAGATGCAATATCCAACCTGGTTTACGAGACCCTCCAAAAACTGCTGCTACCTACATCTCCTGTTCCTCCCATGCTTTGTTTCTCCTCATTCTGTCCATGTGAAACCCTGCTCAACGGTTGATCAAATCATGATCAAATGATGTTTATGGGGATCATCATTACTTAAATGTGTTAGCAATGCAATTACTCGTTGTTATTTTCAAATGAGGAACTTGACATTTCAGGAATAATGAGAAATTCTGAAGTAACCAAGAAACATTAGGAAAAAAAACAGAAAATAATTGTTCTTAAATAAATGTATACAGCTATTGAGGATATAGAAAAAGTATGTAAATGGTCATAAAACAAACAAACAGTAAGATGAAGCCACTGTGGTAAATGAATAGAGCAAATGTGAAATTCAGATTGGGTCACACTGAGACTAGACTTCCTTGGGGTTTGAAGAACTTAAGCCTCAGTCATTATGCTACAGTTTGTGAAAGGAGGATAATGAAGTATCAGCCATATATGAGGTCACCATTAGAAGGGAATAACTATACCAGAAAACAAGCCACAGTAAATTAGATTAGTAAGAACAATAATCAATAGATTTTCACCCTTTAAACTTTCTTTAGATGCTGGCATTAGCAGCAAATTCAAAAATTCAGTAAGAAATATTTGAAAAAATAGAATGTCCAAAAAAAAAAAAAATCAAGATAGATTTAGGAGAAAATCACTTCTGGTAGGTGGCGTGGTGGTTAATGTGACTCCCACATGGACTCCCACATGGCTGACGATGGTTTGAGTCTCAGACCTGGCAGCTTGCTGTCTCACTTTCCTTCTCTCTGACTCTCTCTGGTCAACTTTAAAAAATAAATAAAATTTAAAAATGACAATGAATAAAACTAAAATAATTCTTTAAAAAAAATCACTTCTGGAAATCAAAATAATTAAAAATGCAAAGAGTGGATAAAATAGATTAGCTCTACCTGAAGAGACAATGAGCAATATAGTAGAGACGAATAACATATGACATGCTACACATGAATGGCAGGGCACATATGCTCACCAGAGAGGGAGGGAAAAGTGAAAAAACAAGCCACTAGGTCCAGGTCTTGAATGCAGTCAGTCATGTGGGAATCCAATGCCTTTAACCACCATGACACTTGCCAGACCCAACGTTGGAGTCGTTCTTGACCACTCCCTCTCTTCCTCAACTCACTGATGAATCAATTCTCTTTAATGCTTAATCAAACCTAAACATCATATCACAGCATATCTGGCTCCTGACAACCTGGTCTCTATCCCCAAGCTCTTGCCTGTCCATGTCTTGTAGTGCTTACTCTGATACCAAGCAGCTTATTTCAACCAATATATATCTGTGTATCCTCAGGGTCAACCACAGTATCTTCTCACAGAGCTGCCATCCTTAGACAGCCTGGCCACCGAGGGAAATATCTGAGAGCACAACAGTAAGTCAACAGGTCTAACAGCCCCATGCTATCCAATATTATACATCTCTATCTCTCTCTTTTTTTTTTTTTTAAAGAGATTTTTGCTATAGGGCATGTACGCTTGCCAGAGACAGAGAGAGAGAAAGTGAGGAGTCACTCCCCCCACCTGGGAGGGGTGGTGGCGGCCATGCCACAAACCCTTCTCCTCCATTCTCCTCTTGGGATTTTGGGTGCATACACTCACGTGACTGATGTGAGTTGTGAGCCTCTGGTGAAGAACTCAGACTGCAGTTGGTCATCTGGGAATTTAGTGCCTTAACCACCATGCTGCCTGTTGGCCCCCCATCTTTTTCTTCTCCTTTTTAAAATTGTCTTCCATGAGTGAGAGAGTGAGAGAGTGAGAACCCCAACAGGATCTTGATACTGTGATCCAAGCTTCAGCTAACCCCATATGATGGGCATGTGTGCACCCGGCATACTCAAGGATGTCTCCAAATACAAACCTAGAATCCTCCACTTGGGTCAGCCTGGCAGAGCATTGCTTCTTACCGCCAAGCTACTGTCTGGCCCTCACTACCATGTATCTCGGAACTATAATAAATCCTTCAGTCCACTGCCTGTACATTTTCTCATTAACCATCAGCTCTATCTCCTAGCTTTCCTGCCCTCATTTTCTAGTCTAGACGTCCCTCATTCATTATTAACTCTTCAATTCAAATAACCTTCATCTCTTTCCTACTGTTTTCCTAATTACACTTCCTCTGGATGAAGCCTGCCATCTCCTGTTTCCAGCCTGAATTGCTGACTCTTTGCCATTAATCAATAGCATTAAGCTGATCAGAGTCCCTACAAGTTTATAAGCATAAACTTCCGATGGGCACGCAGCCATCTTTGTTTCCCTGGTAGGCTCACTTTTCTCTGCCCAGCGAGAACTATTTCCTACTTAGTCCTCTTTCCTGAATCTCCCTCCCTTCCTTTCCTTTCTCCTTCACTTTCAGCTCATGACTCTACCTCATTTTCCAATTAAAATATACATGTTAAACCTAAAACCTCTCATGTTCTACCACCAAAAAAAAACTTCAAAGCCCAACCTATCGACACCTGTATCTGTCTTTTCCCTTTATGATGTACGTCCCTCTCCCCCTCAAAAGCCAGAACTTCTACCAATAAGGTGGGTTCCATTTCTTCTTCTCAAAGCCGTCAATTCCTTTGGTTATTACCTATCTTTCTAACCACTTCTCATGCCATTCTTTTGACTCATCATGCACTAGCCATACGATCTCCTGACAGTCTCAGGAATAGACCATGTTCTTTCCTTCCTCAGGGACTCGGGCGTACAGACTCTCACCTGTCTGAAGTGCTCTTGCTATTGCCCTTCTTTGGCTAGCTCTTTCTCATGTTTTAGGCATCAGCTTAAATACCAACTCCTCACATAAATCTTTTTCTAACTATAATTGGTTCTAATATCCTTCCATGACTAATACTCTTCATTTTAGCTTCATGAATGCTTTATTTCTCTCTCTCTCCTATAGTTGCCAGAGGGTGTGTGTGCTCACCAGAGACAGACAGACAGAGAGGGATGGAGAAGGCACCTCCAGTGGGGCATAGTTCTACCGCAATCACTTCTCAACTCCATTTTTCTATCCTGTTGGGATTTGGGGTACACACACACACCTGGTGTGTTTTTCACACCCTGTCAGGGCCGGGATTTGAAATATGGTTGGTCATAAGGGATCCAGTTTCTTTAGGCTACAAGGACAGTACTTAATTGCGTTCTTAGTCTATCTGTAGTAATCCAAAATTGTCTATTCTGTCCGCTAGAATATAAGTCTCTGGAGCCAGGGATCATTTTGTTTACCATTTTTTCCTCCAGGGCATAGCACAATGCTTTGCACAGTTGGCACCTAAATAGTTGATTTGTTGGATTTTTAAAAACGTATTTTCCAGGGCCAGCAGATGGTGTTGCTGGACTCCCACATAGCCGATTATGGTTTGAGTTCTGGACTTGGAGGTTTGAAAGTCATCCCAGATGCATATGTATTTGTGCCCAGGATCCCTGAAGAAGGGACTGCAGCATGGCTATCCCTCCTACGGGGGTGATTTTTCACTTTCCCTCTCACTGCCTCGCTCTCTCTCTCTCTGGTTAATGTTCATGCCATAAGGCAAAAAACCTCTTAAAAAAAAAAATCTTGGGGCCAGTAGGTGATACTGTGGTTAAAGGTGTTGGATTCCCACATGGACAACCACAATTTATGTCCCGGACCTGGTGGCTTGCTTTCTCACTTTCTCTCTCTCTCTCTGTCTCTCTCTAATCAAACTGGGAAATAATAATAATAATAATAATAAATAAAATAGCAATAATAAATAAAAAAGGTAAATGCAATAATTCTTTAAAAAAGATCTTTTCCAAGGTGATGATTTTATACCACTTACATAGTTACTACAGCCTTAATGACCAAGATATTTCACTTACATGTCCACATGCTCGACAATGGTGTCTTCTCCTTGTCAGTGCATTGAAAGGTTCTTTGCATTTCATACACATCGTTACTTCATTATCTCGGATCCATCTCGGGGCTCTTTTCCCTAGCTCAGCGGTCTAAAAAGGAAAGAGATTCAGTATCAACAAAACACTTCATTATTCTTCTTCTTATTATTATTATTTTGTTGTTTTAAGAGAGATATTTTGCTGTAGGGTGTATGCACTTGCCAGAGACACACACACAGAGACAAGAGATAGAAAACGAGATATCACTCCCTATGGGGGATGGCCACATTGCAATCCCTTCTCCTCTCAGGATTATGGGCATGCACGCACATGTGCCCAGTGTGAATTTTAAATCGCAGAGTCCAGGACTCAAACCACGATCAACTACATGGGAGTCCAGTGACCTAACCATTACACCATCTGCTGGTCCTTATTATTATTTGTCAAAACATTTCAACAGCATTGTTCAAATCATGTTCTGAAACTCTAGACAGAGAAGGAAAGAATTAAAGAAGCTTATACCAAACGAAAAGTGTACATCTAAGAAGGGATGACATTCTGTCTAAATAGCCAGTTCTAGCCTTGCAAATGAAAAAGGATGGATTACAAAATGATTAGATAGATCTTCTGCAACTGCAAAGGGATAAGAGAGCTTAAAGTTTATTTAATTCAACTTACAGAAACCTCTGACTGACTGTCATTATCCTTTGCAATTGCATTTCTGAAGGTTTCATGCCTCTGATGAAAAGCATCAATAGTTTCTTGAAGGGCCTAAAGTATAGATGAAATTCAAAGTACACATTAAAGATCACATACAAATTAATGAACATATTTTATTAACTAAATATAAATATCTATGATAGGACTCACCAAAAAATTAAATGAATATGATCTGATTATTATACACACACACACACACACACACACACACACACATATTTTTAAATCAGAGATTTTTGCTATAGGGCATGTGCTCTTGCTGAAGAGATAGAGAGACAGAAAGTGAAAAATCATGGGGGATGGGCCTGCCGCAATGCCTTCTCCTCTCTTCTCCTCTTGGGATCTTGGGCATGCATGTGCATGCACCCAGCATGAGTTTCAAGCCACTGGGTCTGGGACTCGAACCACAATTGGCCATGTGGAAATCCAATGATGTAACCGTTACACCATCTGCTGGTCCCCTGATGATTATATATTAAGCACATAGAAAAGTATATACACATTTATGTACACACAGGAAGGATTCCCAAACACAAAAATAAAAATAGAAATCCCTTAGCTTACCTTGATCCAGTCTTCTTTGTCCTGCTCAGAACTAAAACAAAACAAAATTTAAGTAAATGAAGAGAACATTAATGAATTACACCTGGTAAGTAAAACTTATGCTTTAATGTTGTTCCAATGTTCCAGAAAATTAAAGGATGTGCTGGAAGGAATTAAAATCAAAATTAAACAGAATCTCTGGCAAATGAACAAATAAATTCTTCTTAAACCGAAGTTCAGACTGCCTACTGACTTTGGTGCCCATGTGGTTTGATGGGGAGAGTTAGGTTTAGCTTTCATTAGTATATGGTCCTGACAGACTGGACAGCCACCATCTAGCTGTATATATCGGGTGACTGTACATCTAGCATGGTGCAGGTGTCTAACAGCTCATCTTCCAGTTTCCTAAGACACAGGAAGGCTATTGCTTACAGCCCATCTTAGAAAAAGTTACAATTATCCTTTAAAAATCTAAAATATCTTTGGAAGGACTTAGGGAGCTGTTTAACATTTCCTTTGATAATTTAATTTTCTTATTCCCAGGAGGCTTCAGGCAATACCACATCCAAGCTATTTCAGATAAAGCCAAGCATCAGGCTGGCCAGGTGGTTTGGTGGTTAAGGTGGTTGGATCTCACAGAGTGAACTATGCAATTCAAGTCCTGGACCTAGCAGCTTGAAAAACACACTGGACATGTTTGCGTGCATGCCCCAAATCCTGGGAGAAGAGAGGAGAAGGTACTGTGGCACGGCCAACCCCTTTGTGTTTGGGGGGTGCTTTCTCACTTTCCTTCTCTCTATCGTACACACTTTTTCTCTTTGCACATGCCATATAACAACAATAACAACAAAACCAAACATGTAAGTATTTTAAATGTCAATACTTTGTCAAAACAAAAGGAGGTTTCACACATTAATGGACCCCAGCATTTAGTCATTGGCACAGTTTTAAAAAAATTTCCTCAAATGTAGTCAAGATTCCCTTTTCCTATTATAGCAAATTTTCTTTCCTTGCAGGTAGCTTATATACAAATTGGAAAAACTACCATTAGTGAACACTGAACTGGGTAAAATCTCCAAATGGAGGGAATTTTTAAGAGAATCAAAGAGTGGACTCTGTTTCCATGTGTTTGGTAAAACCTATGGCTAAATTTGACTATACGCCTGAATGTCTGACACCTACCTCATTCTCATAGGTATAAAATACTCATAAGGGCCAGTGGTGGTGTGGAGGTTAAGGTGGCTGTATCCCACATGGCCAAGTGCGTGGGTTGAGTCCTGGACCCAATGGCCTGAAAAACAAATAGCATGTGTGCATGTGCTCCCAAAATCCCAAGAGGATAGAAGAAAAGGGATGTGATGTGAACATCACCGAGGGTGCAATCTCACTCTCTCTCTCCCTCTAGTGAGCACAGGTGAACTACAGCAAATCAAAAAAAACAAAAACAAAAACAAACTCATGAGACTACCTGGATATTTATTAGTGTGACACCATTCATCTTTTCAGCAAAGTTCCCATTGAGCACCATAAAGTGCTGGGAAGGCTGCTGGAATCTTCCTGTCAAATGGAAGAGTCTGCATACTGTCCACCTGGAGGCTTTCAGTCTGGTCCCTTGGATACACACCCACAAAAGTCCTATTGTCTGGCTTCTCCCAGCTCTGCTGCCTGGAAGCACCGTTACTTGTTAGCTGATTTTTAGCTTTTTAAATGTAGACAAAGAAATGAGACAACTCCTCAGTGCTTTTAGTTTTAGTGTTCTGGTTAAAGCAGATTTTTAAACATTCTTTCCATTTAGCAATGGAAAACCTCTGTATAAACACTATATAGAACTGAATCCTTTCTATCCTTTTGAATGTGGGAGGAAGCACAATGGACAAGGTTGGTCTTGAGGCTGACTCACACCTTTACAAGAAAGCAGAACTCTCATTTCCTGGCCGGCTTCAGAAGTAAATTCTCTTTCAATATCTCCAAATATACCCGAGTTTGGGTTCTACCTCAGCCCTATGACTTTCTTGGACCTTCAAAGTTTATGTCCTTCTTGAAAGAGTCATTGAAGTCTAGATGGAAAATAATGACTTAATTCAGATCTTAAATATCACCATAATTAGAGGAATGAGATTAGGGGAATAGGAAATGTAAAGAAGAATGACCATGTTTCCAGTACTCATTGGAATGTGTTCAACACTGCGTGCTGTTTTTGAGACAGTTCCTCCCTTATCAGCCCCATGCTGAACACGCTAATGGAGGGTCAAGATTCCCTTTTGGAGAATGAAGAAACCCAAGAATGGTCTCCTCTCTGTTAGACACATTCCTCAGATTTGGAAATATGGGGAACATTTCAGTCAGCAGCGTCTTCATTCTTCTGCAAGAAAGACTTCTATAATGATCAGAACTACTGATGAATGTCCTGCTGACAGGGCCAGTAATTCAGTGAGCCGACCCTCGAGTGAGGACTGGAGTCGAGAACCTGCAGCACTGCCTCACACATTCTTCCTTTGCGTTTACCTGCCAGGGCCCCAGTTTCACCATGAAGAGTAGGAAAACCATGACATTCAAAGCCAATTCCTCTACCTTTTTAACTTGCTGTTGAAATGCTACTGGCTGATAATCTTCATGCCAGTCCCCTGGCTGTTCCTAAATAACCAGGTTCAGTATGTATTCTTTGTAGGAAATTAAAGAACTGGCTGTTTCTTCAAACTCTACCAGGACACCTTAAGTCCCATGACCATAATCTTATCAATTCTTAGGTTCTCTAGGCACAGATTCCCAATCACAGTATTTATTTTCTTTTTGAAACCCGCAGATTAAGCTCTTAGCGAGTTAAGTACAAATGTCCAGGATGAATCCAAGTAACCAGAATCACATTCTATTGGTGCAGAGGAATAAGAAGTCGTCTTGCTGGATTATGGGATGACACTACTATTGGTGCTGGAATTGGTACCTAACCCTCTGATTTATGACCTACTGGTGTATCTAGATTTTCACCATATTAGGTCTTTGTAGGATGAATAGATGATTATCTTCTACAGCAGACTATTTCCAAGTCTGACAGCACTCTGTCTTCCAGTTCATACGTGACGTAGCTGGGGTCTATTGTAGTAGTTCTCATGGAATCCCACCTCCGCCCCAATATGGTGACACTACGAAAATGTTAGCCAGAACTCTAGCTTTTTCTCTCTCACTTAATGAAGCACATAAAGTCAAAGTGTCCAGAAGTCCTGGTCTCCAGATGCAACCAAATGAGTCCCAAATAGCTCCTTTCATGTATCCTCCAACTGTGGTGGGAGAATTGTTTCCTTTATCACCCTGTCTCCTTTGAATATTTCTGTCCATCAATATGTCCCTAAAATCCAAGAATGCAGCACTTCTGAAGGACTCACAGTTTAGCAAGGCACATATAGCATCAACAAACATTTGTGGACCAAAACAAAATACGAAAGGCAAGATTAAGAGAGAACCTTTTCCTATATCTCTCAAGATTAGGCTTAATTGCAACAATATCATCATCTGAGTACCTTCTAATTCTGAAGAGTCAATCAATTAACTGAACGCTCACTGTCTACACACCACTGTTCTAGGTGCTGTGGAGGAATCAAAAGACGATGACATGATTTCTGCTTTTGAGCAGCTCACAGCTCTCCATTTCCATCCAGCCAGATTCCTAGTGGTCTGTGGCATTTACTTGGATAAAAGCCCCACAGCCATATTGCTCTATGATTCATTCTTATGTTTCAGGGCAGCTGTGTGACAGGAATGGTTCTCTTACCTGGCCTGCAGTTCCAATGTCCTCTCTTTCCCAGACACTTGGAAAGTATGTGGATATTCTTCATTGTGAGTCTCTACGATTTTCATTCCATCAATGCCCACCCTGGTTCGAACTGTGAATTTGGAGCCCACCAAGCTGAATCTGGGTACACAGTACAGCAGCATGTTGTTGAACTGCAAGGAGGCAGAACATCCACCAACAAACAGGGAAATAAAGGAAAGAGGGAAAACAGGCCAATATTAAAAGTAGCTCTGGACAGAAATTCTGAGCAAAAGTATGTGCTACAAAGTTGAGATTTTCTGTTTGTATCATAAACATTTTGAAATACATTTCCATTTCATGGCTCATAAATATTTGTATAAATCAGTCATCACTTTGTACTACTGCTTTCAGGAAATTAGTTAAATAAATTCAACAACAGTTTATTAAGGACTTTCTATATGCCATGAACTGAAGTTCTTAACTTTTTAAGTTAAATTACTTGTACACTAGAATTTTTCATTGGTTGTGTTTGTGAGCCAGTCTCAAAGAACTATCAGAAAAGAAAAAGTAATATTTAGCAATTTTTAAAATCAGTGTTCAATGTTAAATTTTTAAAAACAGTCAATTTATTAATGCAGAATGTCTCAGATTAGCTCACTAAACCTTACATTAACAAGTCAGTCACCTGGCCAAGATCTCTATTCATTAATAATAATAATAATTATTATTATTTTTTTGCTAAAGGGCTCATGTGTTTGCCAGAGAGTAACAGAGAGAGTAGGAGGTAGAAAAGCCTCTCATGGGGAATGGTCATGCCACAATCCCTTCTCCATCTCTCCTTCCTGTCAGGACTTTGGGCACATATGTGTGTGTACCCTCCCATACCCCCCCCCCATAGTGCATCTTTTAAGCTGCCAGATCTATGACTCAAACTGCACAGTTGGCCATGTTGGATCCAGCTACCTTAACCACCAGCTATGGAGCTCCAAGACCTCTATTTTATACAAGATCATACAGTGTTCTTTGGCAATATTAAGAATCCTTGAGATCCATCAGAAGGTCTTGCATTACGGCAGGCCACTTGCAGCTGGTGGCTGTGCGGTAGAGACCCATTGCTCATCCTTGCCCCCTTTCTCCTTTGAACTCTCAGGTGTTTTTGCTTGGGACTTTGTGAAGACCTTGTGCCCCTCCCCGCCCCATCTGGACATTCTTTCCAGCACAGGGAGACTGAGCTGCAAAGAGACTGTGGCTTATCCTCTGCCACACACCTCTGAAGTCTAAGATTTCAGCATTTTCTGAAGTGTCTGGTGTGTAATGTGCATTGCACACTTCCTTTTATCTTCCTGAATTTAAGCCTAGCAGCTCATTCTTGGGCACACCTGCACTTTAGAAACTGGGAGGACTTTGATCCAAGACTTGTGACCACAGTGCAGGTTGGTGGTGAGCATCAGGGAGGTAGAGCAGCAGAGAGATCGCTAGTCACCTACTCCTGCATACCTTTGAATGCTCAGAATTAACTCAAAGAATTTAGGAAGGAACATATAAATCAGCAGATGACTAGAAACCTTCACAGAGGCACAAGAAATATGAGCAACCAAGAAAATATCTCTCCCCAGAGGGAAAATATCAATTCCTCATCATCCACAGACAGCACAATGGGACTTGTGGAAATGTCAGATAAATAATTCAAAATATTTATAGTGACAAAACTAAATGAGACGCAAGAGAAAAGAGGCTATGAGCTCCAGGAGATGCAGAGTCCTTTCACAATTTGAAAGAAGAAACAGACGTCATAAAAAAGAATCAAATGGAATTGTTAGAGATGAAGACCATGATACAGGAAATTAAAACCTCCCTCAAAAGTATTAAAAGCAGATTAGACCATGCAGATTGAATCTCGAATGTAGAAGACAAAATATCTGAACTAGAAAAAATTATCAAAAAGACTAAGAAAATAACCAAGAAAAATGAGGACAATATATGAAAAATACTAGATACCATTAAGCACCCAAATATTTGGATAACTGGTATCCCAGAAGGTGAAGAAAATAATAAGGGCATTGCCAATTTATTCCATGAAATCCTAGAAGAAAACTTTCCAAGCCTAGAGAGGCATTCAAATATCCAGATCCAAGAAATAAAAAGGACCCCAAATAGAATCAACCCAAGATCTGTTCCAAGGTACACTATAATCAGACTGGCCAAAACCACAAAGACAAGGTACTAAAATTGGCAAGAGAGAAATGACAAGTTACTTACAAAAGTTATTGAATCAGGTTAACATCAGATATCTTGTTGGAAACAATGGGGAAATATTGTCAAAGCGTTAAATGAAAAATAATTTCATCAATATTACTATACCCAGCAAGATTATCCTTAATATTGGAAAAGAGATTTAAAAAAATTCTCAGATAAACAAAACCTGAAAGAATTTACGAACTCCAGATCAGCTTTTCATGAAGTTCTGAAGGGAGTGCTATGCCAGGAAAACTAAAGTCAGACAGACAGAAATAAGAACAAAAAACACCAATAAAATGGCTCATTTCATGATAGGAACATGTCTAGAAAAATTGATAATAACGTTGAACATTAATGGATTAAATTCTCTGATCAAGAGACAGACTGGCTGAATGGATTAAAACAAAATAAAACAAAAGAAAATCCAGAAACCTTCTATCTGCTGCCTACAAGAAATATATCTCATGGATAAAGACATAAACAGACTAACAGTGAAGGACTGGAAAAAGGAATTCCATATAAACAGAAATCAGAAAAGAGCTGGAATCATGATACTGATTTCAGACAAAATAGGCTTTAAGATAAAAACTGTAAGATAATACAAAGAAGAGCATTATATAGTAGTAAAAGGGCTAATTCATCAAGAAGACATAACACTTATAAATGTATCTATGCACCCGACTCAGGAGCACCGAAATATGTGAAGGAAACACTGCTAGGGCTGAAAGGAAAGATAAGTTGCAATGCTATAATTGTTGGGGATCTCAACACTCCATTATTTCCTTTGGGCAGATCTTCTAGACAAAAAATAAGCAGAGAGATACAGGACCTAAATGATACTATAAATCAAATGGACCTGATTTATAGTATCTACAGACATATATAGAACTTTCCAGTCTAAGATCACAAAATATACATTTTTCTCACCCTGACATGGAATCTTTTCAAGGATCAACCATGTGATAGGGCACAAATCAAATATTTACAAATTCAAAGGCACAGAAACTATATCCAGCATCTTTTTTTTTTGGAGAGATTTTCACTGTAGGGCACGTGCGCTCGCCAGACAGACAGAGAGAGACACAGAGACAGAAAGCGAGAAATCACCCCCCGGGGGGATGGTCACGCCGCAATCCCTTCTCCTCCATTCTCCTCTCGGGATCTTGGGCACGCACGCACACGCGCCCGGCGTGAGTTTTAAGCCACCGGGTCCGGGACACGAACCACGGTCGACTACGTGGGAGTTCAGCGACATAGCCATTACACTAACTGCTGGTTCCCTATATCCAGCATCTTCTCTGACTATGATGGAATTAAACTTTCCAGAATTTAAATTTAGGAAAAATCCTTGAAAATACACAACACAAAGAAACTAAGCAACCTACTTCTTTTTTGTTGTTGTTTTTTGGAGAGGTTTTCGCTATAGGGCGTGTGCGCTCGCCAGACAGACAGAGACAGACAGAGAGAAAGAAAGCAAGAAATCATCCCTCCAGGGGGGATGGCCAGGCTGCAATCCCTTCTCCTCCAAGTCTCCTCTTGGGATCTTGGGCATGCATGCACACGTGCCCGGCACAAGTTTTAAGCCACCGGGTCCGGGATGTGAACTGTAGTCGACTATGTGGAAGTCCAGCGACAAAGCCATTACGCTAACTGCTGGCCCCTATAGTACCTTATTTTTAGTCAACAATTAATAGTACTTACTAACCAGGAATATGAAAAACAATGTGGTAAAAGGTTAAAACGGAAGTTATTTGGGTTAATTGTGGGCAGACTTATAAGAGAAAGGTCATACTTCCTACTTCGTACTTATTGTTTCTTAAGTTATTTTTAGGATAACATATAGTTTAAAAGACAAGAGCAATTAGATACCAAAAACGTTATTTTTAAAAATTTACTTTCTTGATTACATGTGCTCTGAATTCAACACGATTATAATTCACTTGGTTCATCAAAGTTTCTCAATTTGTTTTTTGCTAATATTTTTCTTGAAGCGGGCTTGCACCTGAGGGCTATTCATCATTTAGATTCTGAAGCCAGACTGTGTTCAAGCCCCACTATACCTCTTAGGAGCTCTGTGAACCATGGACCTTACGATCACAATCCCTAAGTCTCAGGCTGTTGAGAAGGTAAAAATGAGAAACAAATGGGAGGTCTTTAGAACAGTGCTTTGCGTATACTAAAGTCCTTAAATTTAACATGTCTCATTTTACTTTCTTCTGGGATTGGAGTTCAGACCTATCCTACCAGACCATCTCTGTTTGGTTTCTCATTGCCATGAAGACAAGAAATGCCAAAAGGTTTAAAACATCCCAACGTGTTTATGTGGCAAAGATCTATTTACTCATTCTGAAAGCAAATTTCTCAGCAGTTGTTTCTTGTACATAATTTTGTAACTTCCTGTCACCAGAGTCATAAATTTCAGTTCCACACTGAACAGGATGTACAAATAAGAGAGCACTCAATACATTCGGATAGACCTCAGTGTTGTGTTTCACACCAATTTCTAGAAGAGGACCCAGGTCTTTACCACTAACTATATATACTGAGTGCGGCAATCGCAGTCTCGCTGTGCTACGCAGGACTTAGAAACTCTGAAAGGTTCGCATCGCGCTTTCTCATAGCTCACTGAGGTGACAGCTTGTGTGCTAACTTCTCATGTTAACATTTCTTTCCCTCTTCTAGCAAGGCCTCCTCAGGAGGTGCTTTGGTCAAGGCTGTGAATATCACAGGAGCTGCAGGGCTACCACCACAAGGGATAGAGCCCCTTCAGGGCATCGGCAGTAACCAAGCTTGCTGCAAATGGAGGACACATGTATTGTGATGGCCTGGAGTTACTCAGTTATCTGATCCTTGTGCTCAAATTCACTTTACAAAGCTCAGCCGAGTCTTGTTATTTTACAGAAACACAAGCCCAGGAATACAGAGATTCTTAGCATTGACTTTTTGTGGTTATGTTCACATTAAATGACAGGTTTTCTTATAAATATGTAGGCTACTCTTTTTTTTTCATGCTTTCAGGACTACGTTCCCCTTCTTACATTCTTTCTAAGTGGGACTTCATGTTAAGCTGTCAATAACTGTGTTATCAATCACGTTTAATTCTGGTCACACTCTTTTTTTTTTGGGGGGGGGAGAGATTTTCGCTATAGGGTGCATGCTCTCGCCAGACAGAGAAAGACATAGAGACAGAAAGCGAGAAATCACCCCCCAGCGGGGATGGTCATGCCGCAATCCCTTCTCCTCCATTCTCCTCTCGGGATCTTGGGCACGCACGCACACGTGCCCGGTGTGAGTTTTAAGCCACCGGGTCTGGGATGCGAACTGCGGTCGACTACGTGGGAGTCCAGCGATATAGCCATTACACTAACTGCTGGTTCCCAATAAATCTTTTTTTCTTCATATGGGTGAAGGGGAGAACTCTTGCAAGGTGTAAAATGTGGCCTACAAAGAAGACACCATGTATGTGAAGAAACTGGACAGCTAATTCTGTTCCCTCCATGAACCTTGCTCCTGCGGTAAAAGCCACCTTCCACAAAGAGACTTACTTCTCTCTGGGTTTCTCTTGGTACCAAAAGAAGAAGTTACAGCAACTACAACTTTCCCTTTCTTTGTAAGAGACTCCCTTTGCTTCATGCCCATAGCTCAGAAGTAGTGATCGGGAAAGCGGTCTTGCACTGCAGAGGCAATCTCTAGAGGTCCTGGGTTGTGGCAAAACCTAGAATCAAGCCTCAATCTTACTAAAAGCATAGGGAAGATCTTTTTTCATCTCCAGTGTTCAAGTATTTATTTCCAGCCTCTTTAAATATGTTTATTAGGTTGAAATCATTCAGTTTCATGTCCTTACCAGGGACACTTTCATTAAAGTTCATTTTAGAAGGTAAGGGTATATTGTTGGGGAAAATTTCTAGTATCTTGTCTATATTTAAAGTTTAAATAATAAGAAAAAAATGAATTTATCAAGTTACAAGGAAATAAGGAATAGGAGTATAAGGGTCAAGAATAACAGCTCTAGCCAGTCAGTGGCATGGTGGTTAAGGCAGCTGGATCCCACGTGGCTAACCACGTGGTTGAGTTAAAAACCAGCAGCCTGGAAAGCAATCTAGACAGTTGCATGCATGCACAGAACCCCGAAAGGAGGGAGAACTGGCGGAGAAAGGATTGCCACAAGACTATGCCCCGTGGAGGGTGCTTCTTCACTTCCCCCCTCCTGCTCTCTCTTCCACAAGTGCATGTGCCTTCTGACAAAAAAAAAAAAAAAAAAAAAAAGATAAAGTAAATAAATAAAAACTCCTGGATCATTCTGTGGAGTAACTCTGTGATTTTTCTTTCTTACATTTCAGGTGTCAGTTACAATTATTTAGACAACAGAGTACGCTATGTCAATGTAGAAAAGTGAGCAAATACAGGGTAGTGGTGAGCAAACATGCAAACACATGGAAGCTGAAATCAGATTCTAAATATAATTTGGCTTTTCAGATGAATGTAATAATCCTACAGTAGAAAAAAAACCCAAAAAACATAAAACAAAAATTAGCCTTTCTTGGGAGAAAAGTAAAGTAAGATGGTCCTGAAGTTCTGACATATGAAAGAACAAGATGCCGCATGGGAGTAAAAGTGCCATGGGGGAGGCTGCAGTGTGTGGGGGGGGTGATATCCGGTGACATGCACAGTCCTAGACAGAGTGGATGAAAAGAATCAGCTACACTAGAAATGTTTGAGATGGTCTTCAAAAGATAAAGGTGACTTTCCTAAACTTCCTGCCATGGGACTCCATTCTCCTAGAAAGCAATAGCATACCCTCACTGGAGAGAGAGACAGAGAGGGAAAGTGAGAAATCACCCCTTGTGGGGGATGGCTACACTGCAATTCCTTCTCCTCCATTCTCTTCCTGGGCTATTGGGCATGTATGCGTGCGCACACACACACACATACACACGCACGCACATGCCAGTCGTGAGTTTCAAGCCACTGGGTCCAGGATTTGACCTGTGGTTGACCCTGTGGGAGTCCAGTGACATAACCACTACGCCATACATTTTATATAGAAAACAACCAATCTAGAGATGGAATCCCCAACCACCTCCTTAATGGAGGTCTTACCGGCTGGGACTAATCACTCCAGACTGCTGCTTTCATGTGATACAATGTCCTCAAGGCTCATTCACATAACATGTATCAGTATTTCATTCCTTTTTATTGAATTTACATAATAATATTCTACTCCATGAATATGCCATATTTTGTCTACTCAGTCATCAATGAGTGGGCATTTAGGTTGTTTCCAGTTTGGGGATGTTATGAATAATGCCTCCATGGACACAGATGAATAAGTTTTTGTGGGCATATGCTTTCAATTTTCTTGTCTTCCGTTATGCCAGAGGGTGCCTGTGCACACATGAGAGAGTGAGTGAGCACATGGACCTGCCAATGGGATCAGGCATGGTCACACTGCAATCATGTTTTTCTCTGATTTTTCATCCTGAAACCTGGAGTATAAGTTGCTGGGCCAAGACTTAAACCCTGGTTGGCCATGTGGGATCTGGTTTCCTTTGTACAGTGCTTATCCTCTGTGCTAGGGAGCTAGCCCTCAATTTTCTTGAGTTACACAAGCCAGGAGTAGAACTGCCGGGTCATCTGGTACAAATGTTCTTTTCAAAAAATGACTGAGAGGCAACTGAACACCCCTCTGCATGACAATTAGCTCCTATACATTTCACTTATGAGAAAGGCTGGGAACAGGACAGAAAGATCTAAATATCTAGTAGTAACTCATGCTATGGCTGGTGAGATGACTGCCTTGCAACAGAAAAAAGATATAAATAATACTCTGATAATATATTGTGTGGCAGCCTCTTTACCAATGCGTCTCTGTTTCTTTGCCTTTAATAATAATCATAATGACAACTAATATTTATGGAGCTATTATTCAATGTTAGCTTACCCTGTCAATGCAAGATATATTATGATTCTTATCATCATCTTATTATATACAGAAAGCAACTGAAATTTATTAAGATAATAAAAAATAAAGGTCGAGTGGAGAGAGACTAAAAATATAATGGTCTGGATGCCCCGGGAAGACTCTTATATTTGAGATGAGCCCCAGGCTAATGATCATTTCCAGGAAGCAGAGGAACGAATGACAACTGATTACAGTGAAAAGGAATGGCATCGCAAACACATATACTGGTCCCAGAGGTATTTTAGACGTAAGTCTGACAACTTTGCCTATGTCTGTGTGTGTGTGTGTGTGTGTGTGTGTGCGTGCGCGTGTGTGTGTATTTTTAACATAGAAATATTAAGTGCAGTGGTTACAGAGGATCAAGAAGTAGTATACCAACAAAATATCCAGGAAATGGCACCCATTAGCTTGTAAAAAGGAAAGAGAAAATCTGAAACAAAGGGAAGATTTCAGAAATGATATCATATCCCACGTACACACCAGTGGCTATGATCAGGATGAAACTCTTCAGTATGTGTTTCTTAAGTAAATTACATGCAAGTGTACAGAAAAATTGAAGAAAAATACTAAGCTTGAGTTACTTAGAACATTCCTTCATGTGGTGTCCTGACAGTGCTAAGAAAACAGGTTAGATGTAACTGCTTTGGTGAGCAACACGGCGCCCTACTTCTCCAAGACGTATACAGCAATTTTGATGAATTATGCTCATGTGGGTTGCTGAGAGCAGAATACTCACTAAGAAAAGGTAGCGTTCTTGGGCTGATGTGTTCCGAGCAGCTAGTTTGAGGATCTGTCCTTCTTTGATGAGTTCATTGGAAGGATTTACAATATCCTCCTCTTCTCCCAACATTTCATAAATCTCTATGAGTTTCTTTAGATTCTCCTAGGAAATGAAAACACAGGAACAACAAATGTAAGGTTTCAATAATACCACGACCTTAACTAAAATCTGGATAATTCAGAAGGGATGACGAACAAGTATACATTTTGATATGAAACACATCATTAACGACAAACTGAAATCTGAGTGGAGAGAGGAGAGGATTATTCCAAGTAACACTAAATATTTTGTAGATTCTCTCCCCACATTCCACCCCTCTGCCACTATCAATTCACCGTGGTCCACGCCTCATTAGGCTATGTGACTGATATCTAAACAGAAGGTTCCCATCTCCTCTAAAAAAGCACTTACCATTTTTCTTATTGCACTATTAGAATGGCTTGCTGCTGTAGATATAATTTCAAGTGATTCTAAATGGGGAAAAAAAAATAGATAAATATGCTTTGTCCTTCCTGTGCTAAAAGATAGCTGAATAACATATACCCTGAAATGAGAAACGTGAGACCAAAGACACAATAAAGGTAGTGGCAACTTCCTTTTTCAAACTGGATACTTTCAAAAGCATATTTGTAAGCAGATTATTTGGAACTTGAATAGTGCATCCTTACAGACACTCATACTGGGTGACTGGATTCACAGGTATATTTAATCCATACTGGGCCTTTGAAATCAGCAAGCACTTACAACGTACACTACTTTGGTACAAGGTCTCCTGCTTGCATTTTCTGCTGCCGTGCACTACAGAAGAGAAGGTGTTTTTGTCGTTTTCCCTCTACTTTAGGGTCTCTGAAAGCCTTTCTTTTGCGATTTTCCTAGAATTTAAGTATAAATAGCAACAAGAAACCAAAAAAATAATAAAATGCCCTACTATGTAATGTTTTGATTTTAGCATTGGTACCTTAAGGGAAATCAAAAGTCTTTCAGTACAGAAGAAACTGTCTTTATTCATATTATAGAGAACTATGCTAACTGGGCAAGTCTGGGCATTAGATACAGGATCTAAGAGAGGGAGACGAGATGGGCCACTGCTTGGGGGCAAGTCGGAGGGAAAGCCGTGGGGATTCCCACAACTAACTGCTTCCAAAGCCCGGTACTCAGGTCAGATGGGCAGGAAAGAGAGATGAGGCAGAATTTCTAGGATGTACTGGGTTCAGGAGGGATGGCGAGTTGGGGGTCATTCAAAAACTGTAGAAGGGGAAAGGGAGGAAGAGAAGTTTCAATAGTTAAGAGGACCATGCATGGAGGGAGAAACATCAGGACAACTGTGTTCAAGAAAAGTCTCAGGCTCCGGAGGGAACCAGCAGTTAGCATAATGGCTATGTCGCTGGACTCCCACGTAGTCGATTGCAGTTCGAGTCCTGGACCTGGTGGCTTAAAACTCACGCCGGGCGCATGTGTGTATGTGCCCAAGATCCCGAGAGGAGAATGGAGGAGAAGGGAATGCGGCGTGACCATCCCCCCAGGGGGGTGATTTCTCGCTTTCTCTCTCTATGTCTCTCTCTGTCTGACTGACGAGCGCACACGCCCTATAGCGAAAAACCTCTCCACAAAAAAAAAAGTCTCAGGCTCCAAGGCCAAAAACAAGGTCTTATGTTCCTCGTCTCATAGAAGCTCACGTCTAATAGATAATCAGAAATTACAAAGGAAAGCAGTGTTTTAAGACTGCACACCAATATCATTAATACCTGTTGAAATAACAAATCCTTTCTATTCTTAAATTTTCATCCAGCCCTTTATAGTGCACTGATTTTTAAAATTGCATGGGAAAACTAAATTATTATTGAATCTTGTAAGCCTTTAGAAAGCTTTTCACTGGGCCAGCAGGTGGCATGCAGATTGAGGTGCTGGACTTCCACCTGGTTGACCACAGTTCAAGTCCTGGACCTGGCAGCTTACTTTCTCACTTTCCCTCTCTTTCTGTCTGTCTCTGGTCAAACTGAAAAATGATTATAATAAATTAAATAATTTTTTAAAAAAGCCTTTTATTGTAAACTAATAAAAAAAAAAGACAGGTAACAAAATGGGAATTCAATTTTCTGGAGGAAAATGAAAAATAAAAAGCACCGCAGGCTACATAGGGCCAATTCCCTTAGGTTATTTTTACAGAGTAAATGTCATCTTAGCTTTCTGGGTATGCATCGACCTAGGTATTAAAGAGCAGCACTTACATCTCTGGCTGTGCTCTTCCTGTGTACTGCTATTCTAGATAGCTCCAAGACTATAGTTTTAGATTTCAGAGTTAGTGATTAACGTGAAACCAGCACGAGAAATGTGATTTGCATTGTTCTTAACGTGTTATTTTGGTTTAAAAGTAACTTGCCTAATTGAGGTGTGTTGATAACAGTTTCCAGTGAGACTATTTCCTGACAGTAGCATTTGACTAAAATCACTGTAAGACATATCTTGCTTTGGAACCACTCAGCCACTTGATTATTGCATAACAGGGGAAGACATAAAAGGGCATTTACTTCTAGCATCATTCCAGTCCAGGGAGTCGGGGGGCAATTTCCTCAGGTAGTCCTTAAGGAGCATCTCGTACCGGGGAATCCGCTGCACAGGTTCTAGCATGTGATGCTGCAAAGTTAAGCTCCCACAGATCTTCTGTCTCTATAATGCGAACGGTTTTTAAAGAAAAAGTTAAAAATTAGGTTAACCAGTCCAATAACTCACTCACTGTAATACAGAACTTCCACCGAGGACAATATTGTTTTATAGAGTGTAGCTGTGCATCACCTTCATTAGCTACACCTGGGCTGTTTTTAAACTGCTGATTTCTCCTACCAGGTGTGTGTGTGCACCTGCCCAGAATCTCAGCGAGAGGGAGAAATGGAGGAGAATGCATCATGATGTGACTATGCCCAGTGGGCAGTGCTTTCTTGCCCCCAATCCTCTGCAAGCACACATGCCCTCTGGCAAATTAAAAATAAACAAACACAGACCAGCATATGGTGTAATGGTTATGTTGCTGGACTCCTACGTAGTTGACTGTGGTTTGAGTCCCGGACCCAGTGGCTTAAAACTCACACCAGGTGTGTGTGTGCACGCGCGTGCGCCTGAAAATTCTGAGAGGAGAATGGAGAAGGGATTATGGCGTGGTCATCCTCCCTGGAGGGGGTGATTTCTCACTTTCTCTCTTTCACTCTCTCCAGCAAGTAGACATGCCCTATAGCAAAAATTATCTACCTACCTACCTACCTACCTACCTACCTACCTATCTATAAATAGGCAAGCAAGCAAGCTGATTTCTCAACTCCACCCCAATTTATGGAATTATAATCTCTGAGGAAGAAGGTTGAAAATATGCATTTAAAAATACCAACAGGTGGTATAGTAGTTAAAGTAGCCCCTGGACTCCCACCTGGCTGACCACGGTTCAAGTCCTGGACCCAGTGGCTTGAAACTCATGCCACGTGCATGTGCATGTATACCCAAAATCCTGAGAGAAGGATGGAGGAAAAGGGACTGCAGTGTAGCCATCCCTTCTAGAAGGTGCTTTTCTCACTTTGTCTCTTTCTGTGTTTTTGGTGAGCATACACGAAATCTCAAAATAAAAAAAAAAAAAAAGAAAGAAAAAATAAACTCTAGGGACCAGGTAGGAGGTGTGGTCATTTTGGCACTGGACTCCCACATGACTAATCACGGTTCAAGTCCCAGACTGGGCGGCTTGAAAATCATGCCAGGCATGCCCAAAGTTCTGAGGGAAGAATAGAGGAGGAGGGATTGCAGCATGGCCATCCCCCATGAGGGGTGATTTCTTTCTTTCCCTCTCACTGTCTCTCTCTCACAAGCAAGTGCATGCACCCTATGGCAAAAGCTTTTAAATAATTTAAATAAAAATAAAAATGCTGAATATTTATATGCCATTAAAGTCTGAGGACCACTAACATACTATAAGTAGAGAAAGAAAAAATCAAGAGAATTTAAGCAAAAAAATTCCAGGTTGTTGGCAACTACTTCAATTACTTCCTACACTGGTTTGTGAAGTCACATAATTAAATCATTCTACAGAGATTTTCAAAAGATACACCTGTTTAATGAGGTTCACTAAGCACAGCTGTATTAAATGACTTTGAACTGAGCAGAAACTATTCCATAATGAGGCTGTGATAAATGTCATTTCCTTTGTACTTAAAAAAAGATTCCACATAGAAGAGTGACAAGATCCAGGCATCTTGTTATCTGTCAGAAATTTTAAATTTTTCATTAGGTCAGGCATTCTTTTGTATTTGAAACCAAACACTATAAATTGATCTTCATTTCTTAGGGCAAAATTAAGTCTATATCACTTGCTTTCAATAAGCTATTAATTTAAGAGAAAGATGTGTCCTTGTTTATATTAAACAAGATAGACATTCCATTAAAACATCTACGGATGTTATACCATGATCAAAGCACTACAGGGTATAAAAGCTGGATTCACACATGGTGTTTGCATGCACAGCAAACAATGTTTCACGGGGAAGGGAGCATTTAACACAGCTTCTGATGAGGGCGGGCTTTGGTAGAAAGGGAAGTGAAAAAGACTAGGGAACAAGTTCAGGAAGAGAGACCGGAGATAACAGGCCCAGGAAAAGGGAGCAGCTGGTTTTTCATAGTAGATCATGTAAGTACAGTCACGCGCTGGATGATGTCTCAGTCAACATCGAACCACATACATGAAGATGGTCCTGCAGGTATACAAGGTATAACCATACGGCCTACGTGTGTAGTAGGCTAATATCGCAGTTTGCTAAGTACACTTATGTTATCTGCACAGTGATGGGATTGCATAACGATGCATTTCTCACAATGTCCCCCTATTGCTCCGTGCTGGATGACTGTGAGGAGAAACAGAGGATAAGGAAGAAGAGGTACTCTGAGCTAATAATGTCTAAGACCTTCAGAGTTGAATCAAGTTTAGATTTGCTTTATCCCATGTAGGTTTTGGTGCAAGAGCATGATGTCATTAAATCCAAGCTCTATTAAGATTAACCTATTGTGGGGACCAGCAGTTAGCGTAATGACTGTGTCACTGGACTCTCATGTAGTCGACCGTGGTTTGCATCCCAGACCCGGTGGCTTAAAACTCATGCCGGGCACATGTGCATGTGTGCCCAAGATCCCGAGAGGAGAACAGAGAAGGGATTGTGGTGTGGCCATCCCCTCTGGGGGGTGATTTCTCACTTTCTGTCTCTCTGTCTCTGTCTCTCC
>NW_006205376.1:1381606-1385344 GCF_000334495.1 Tupaia belangeri chinensis | reverse complement strand
CTACCTACCTACCTACCTACCTACCTACCTACCTATCTATAAATAGGCAAGCAAGCAAGCTGATTTCTCAACTCCACCCCAATTTATGGAATTATAATCTCTGAGGAAGAAGGTTGAAAATATGCATTTAAAAATACCAACAGGTGGTATAGTAGTTAAAGTAGCCCCTGGACTCCCACCTGGCTGACCACGGTTCAAGTCCTGGACCCAGTGGCTTGAAAATCATGCCCCGTGCATGTGCATGTATACCCAAAATCCTGAGAGAAGGATGGAGGAAAAGGGACTGCAGTGTAGCCATCCCTTCTAGAAGGTGCTTTTCTCACTTTGTCTCTTTCTGTGTTTTTGGTGAGCATACACGTCCTATAGCAAAAATCTCAAAATAAAAAAAAAAAAAAAGAAAGAAAAAATAAACTCTAGGGACCAGGTAGGAGGTGTGGTCATTTTGGCACTGGACTCCCACATGACTAATCACGGTTCAAGTCCCAGACTGGGCGGCTTGAAAATCATGCCAGGCATGCCCAAAGTTCTGAGGGAAGAATAGAGGAGGAGGGATTGCAGCATGGCCATCCCCCATGAGGGGTGATTTCTTTCTTTCCCTCTCACTGTCTCTCTCTCACAAGCAAGTGCATGCACCCTATGGCAAAAGCTTTTAAATAATTTAAATAAAAATAAAAATGCTGAATATTTATATGCCATTAAAGTCTGAGGACCACTAACATACTATAAGTAGAGAAAGAAAAAATCAAGAGAATTTAAGCAAAAAAATTCCAGGTTGTTGGCAACTACTTCAATTACTTCCTACACTGGTTTGTGAAGTCACATAATTAAATCATTCTACAGAGATTTTCAAAAGATACACCTGTTTAATGAGGTTCACTAAGCACAGCTGTATTAAATGACTTTGAACTGAGCAGAAACTATTCCATAATGAGGCTGTGATAAATGTCATTTCCTTTGTACTTAAAAAAAGATTCCACATAGAAGAGTGACAAGATCCAGGCATCTTGTTATCTGTCAGAAATTTTAAATTTTTCATTAGGTCAGGCATTCTTTTGTATTTGAAACCAAACACTATAAATTGATCTTCATTTCTTAGGGCAAAATTAAGTCTATATCACTTGCTTTCAATAAGCTATTAATTTAAGAGAAAGATGTGTCCTTGTTTATATTAAACAAGATAGACATTCCATTAAAACATCTACGGATGTTATACCATGATCAAAGCACTACAGGGTATAAAAGCTGGATTCACACATGGTGTTTGCATGCACAGCAAACAATGTTTCACGGGGAAGGGAGCATTTAACACAGCTTCTGATGAGGGCGGGCTTTGGTAGAAAGGGAAGTGAAAAAGACTAGGGAACAAGTTCAGGAAGAGAGACCGGAGATAACAGGCCCAGGAAAAGGGAGCAGCTGGTTTTTCATAGTAGATCATGTAAGTACAGTCACGCGCTGGATGATGTCTCAGTCAACATCGAACCACATACATGAAGATGGTCCTGCAGGTATACAAGGTATAACCATACGGCCTACGTGTGTAGTAGGCTAATATCGCAGTTTGCTAAGTACACTTATGTTATCTGCACAGTGATGGGATTGCATAACGATGCATTTCTCACAATGTCCCCCTATTGCTCCGTGCTGGATGACTGTGAGGAGAAACAGAGGATAAGGAAGAAGAGGTACTCTGAGCTAATAATGTCTAAGACCTTCAGAGTTGAATCAAGTTTAGATTTGCTTTATCCCATGTAGGTTTTGGTGCAAGAGCATGATGTCATTAAATCCAAGCTCTATTAAGATTAACCTATTGTGGGGACCAGCAGTTAGCGTAATGGTTATGTCACTGGACTCCCACGTAGTCGACCGCGGTTCGCATCCCAGACCCGGTGGCTTAAAACTCACGCTGGGCGTGTGTGCATGTGTGCCCAAGATCCCGAGAGGAGAATGGAGGAGAAGGGATTGTGGCATGTCCATCCCCCCTGGAGGGTGATTTCTCGCTTTCTATCTCTCTGTCTCTCTCTGTCTAGTGAGCGCACGCGCCCTATAGCAAAAACCTCTCCAAAAAGAGGAAAAAAAGATTAACCTATTGCCAGATAGTGGTGAAGCTATAAAATGTGACTCTCTTTGAGGCAGACCCACGTGAGAAGGTTCTAGCAATCTCCCTGAACACACGGGGCACACGTCTGTCTATGACCCAGGGCTGGCTGAAGCTAGAGAGGATGACGGTGCCAGGACCAGTTGGGAATGCTGGTTCTGTGTCTTCCCCTCATGGAAGAAATGAGCAAACAAACAAACAAAAATAACCTAACCTACTAAAGGATGGCTTTAGAGGGATATGGAAAAACTAGCTTGGAATTTATTATTGTAGACAAGGAAGAAAGTAATAAGGGCCTGAAATTGGAATGGAAGCTGAGGGAATCATAGCTTTCTATAATAAAGTGCAAGATATTGTTTAAAGAAGTTTGGTTATGGCATTTGAGATAACACCTATTATTTATTTACATATATTTCTGGGGAACTACTATTGACCCCTCTTTCTTTTTACATGAAGAAGCTATGTTGGAGAAACTAGGAGTTTCCTAAGGTCAAGTGACTAAATTCTAAACTACATTAAGTGATTTCTTTTCAACTTATCAACCACTGTTTTTTTTTTTTTTTTTTTTTAGTTTTTTCTTTAAAGTGGTGTACACTCACTGGAGAGAGAGGAGGAGGGAAAATCATCTCCCTGGAGGGATGGCCACACTGCAATGCCTTCTCTTCCATTCTCCTCTTAGGATTTTGGGTATGTATGCACACGTGCCCAGCATGTTTTTCAAGCTGCCAGGTCCAGGACTCAAACTGCAGTCAGCCATGTGGGATCCTGCTGCCTTAACCACTACGCCTATATGAGGTTCTCTTCTCACTTTTTAAGAGACATAAAATTGTATAAAACAATAAATATAGCACTATATTTCTGAATTTTTTTTATTTTTTTGTTTGAGAGTGCTTGCACTCATCAGAGAGAAAGAGTGAGAAAGCACCTCCCAGTGGGGTATGGACATGCCACAATCCTTTCCCCCCTCATTTCCCCATTGCCTCAGGATTGTGAACACACAAGCACAAATGCCTGGCATGTTTTTCAAGCCACCAGAACCAGGATTCAAACTGTGGTCAGCCATGTGAAATCTGACTCTCTGTGCACAGAGAGTTGAACCAGGGGTACCAGGTCAACCCTGTATTATTAGATATAAAATAGGAAATATAGGGGCTGGCAGGTGGCATGGTGGTTAAGGGAACTAGATTCCCACATGGATGACTATGGTTCGAGTCCCAGACCTGGTGGCTTACTTTCTCCCTTTCTTTCCCTTTCTCTCTTACTCTGTCCCTCTAAATGAATAAATTAATGAAAATGTTAAATAAAATCATTATTTAAAAAGTTCAAATAAAATATAAAATGTAATCTAGGGGCTAGCAGGTGGTGTGGTGGGTAAAGGCGTTGGACTCCCACATGACCCACTGAGGTTCAAGTCCCAGACCTGGTATCTTACTTTCTCATCCCTCCCACTTTGCCCCTCTGGTCAAATTAAAAATAAATAAATAAATAAAGTTAAATTAAAAAATAATTCTTAAAATAAATTAAAAATAAAGTTAAAAAAATAATTCTTAAAAAAGGTAATCTTGGGAACCAGTAGTTAGCGTAATGGCTATGTCGCTGGACTCCCACGTAGTCGACTGTGGTTCACGTCCCGGACCCAGTGG
>NW_006205376.1:1368733-1381559 GCF_000334495.1 Tupaia belangeri chinensis | reverse complement strand
AACCTCTCAAAAAAAAAAAAAAAAGGTAATCTATGTGACACTAACAGCACAGACCATGGAGGATGTAATAGCCACATTTTATACTTATACCAAAATGTCTACATTTTATTAGAATTAAAGCTGGTATAATATGAAGCATATTGTGATAAATTAAGATGAATATGGTAATCTCACTATGAAACTAACTCAAAAGATAGTTTACAAACCAGAGGAATTAAGGGCAGCTGTGGGGTGGTGGTAAAGGCTGCTGGATCCTATATAGCCAGTCGCGGGGTTCGAGTCCTGGACCTGGCTGCTTAAGAAACACACCAGGTGCCTGTGTGTGTGCTCCAAATCCCATTGACCAGAGGGGCTGGCAGGTAGCTAGCTGGTGGTTGGGGTGCTATACTTCCATATCGCTGACTGTGGCTTGATTCCTGGACCTCGCGACTTGGTTTTTTACTTTCCCTTTCTCTCTCTCTGTCTCTTCCTGGTCAGATGAAAAAAGAAAAAAAAAGTAATGATGACAAATAAAATAAAAAATTCTTTAAAACAAAATTGACCAGAGAATCGAATGGAAATTACTATGACATTACTAAAATGTAGTATCTAGGTTTGAGAAAGTAGAAGAAAATCAAGATACAGATATAAAGGGACAAAAAAAAAAAAAAAGAAAGAAAGAAAGAAAGAAAGAAAGAAAGAATAATGATGTTTCCAAAAGTCTCAAACTATTTTTTATCCATTTATATCTCTTCCAATATCTCACCCTTTAAAAGAATGCAAGAGAAGCACACACCTAAATAAGAGCACTGTAAATTTGTAAATTTATGTAGACTTTAAAAAAGCCAGCTTCTGTTGGTCTCAAAAGCAACTGAGAATTTATTGCTTAGTGTGTGGCGTGTGCTCAATAAATATTTTAACCCTGCAGGATGATCTTTGCATAATTCAGAGCATAATGGATTTGGCGAGGTATCTCAGACAGATCTTTTTCTTTTGGAGAGGTTTTTGCTATAGGGCACGTGCGCTCACCAGAAAGACAGACAGAAAGTGAGAAATCACCCCCAGGAGGGGATGGCCATGCCACAATCCCTTCTCCATTTCCATCTCAGCATCCTGGGCACGTACGCACACACGCCTGGTGTGAGTTTAAGCCACCTGGTCTGGGACTCAAACTGCAATTGACTACATGGGAGTCCAGCAACCTAGCCATTACGCCAACTGCTGGTCCCCAGACAGATCTTTCTAGATCTCAATTTGAGATGTCGACCACATAGTTTACATGGAAAAATTCAGTCATTCAAATAAAATAGTCCTATTACCTGGATTTCTTCAACCACTAACTTGAACTGGGGAGTACGTTCTGTCATGTTTTTAACCAGTTCCATAGCGTTATCAAATCCCTTCACATATTCTCCGTACATCTTCAGGAATGGCGCCAGTTTCTGAAGAATATCTCCAATTCTGGGGGTAGTTTCCCTGAATCAATATACAAACAAGTTGTTACGATTTCTTATAGGATGAGCAAGTTAACAGGGCTCCAGATAAAGTAATCCCCATGTACACATGTGCTTTGTCAGATCCACTGTGCTGTGACACTTGCACAGAATACAGAGATACCATTTTAAAGGGAGTTTAGAAATAGCACAGGAAGGAGAGACAGTGTGGAAATCTTGAAGCTCAGATTACCCCAGCTATCCTGACTCCATTAGTCAAGAGCTCGTTTGGAAAACGGAGATGAAACCCTGTACCACCACCTTTATATCAGTCGTCTTTACTGCAAACATTTAGAACAGAGTTGCAGCTGCAGCTACGTGTGGCATTTCTATTTCAATTCATACACTGTAAACAGGCGTCTTGCACAACTGCCTCAGACATCATTTGCTCTCTGCTCCTCTTACCATTCTTGCATTCGTTTCTCCAGCTCTGGCAACAGGAATTTACTATGGAAGGCATGGATCGACGAAATATTAGAAAAGATCTTATTCACCATCTCTGCTGGAAATGAGCCTCGGTTTGCTTCTTCCAATAACTTGCAGTAAAATACCTGAAGAAGAGAATAAAGCAAACGTTACTTCAGATTTATTGACTAGTAAACTACTACTGTGCTAGCCACAGAATGGGTTCTTTGTAGTCTTTTAATGACTAAAATAATGAATAAAGGGTAAAGTTCATGGTCCAGGAAATTAATCAATAACTGAAATAAAAGAGAGACTGTGTGTTTTGATTTAGGAGAACCAGGGATAAGGATGATTAGGAAACTGTGATCATAATCTAGCTCTGATTGTAACCTGTGGGATATTAAGGCAGACGATTTACCTTTTCTGTGCCAAAGAAATTCCAGTTAAATTCAGTAGGATTTACCCTTCCTATCCAAAGCTGGACTTCAGGTGGATGAAAATACTTTATATACATACAACAGTGGCATTTCTCACTTCTACCTATCGACATTTCTTGTTTGTCGACATGAATCTCATTTTTCCCATTAAAACTATATGCTCCTTTGGAAGGGGAGATAACAGGATTTAATTCTCACCAAAAAAAAAAAGGTGTTTAATATCTAGTTATGAATGAACAAGAAAATATTTCAGTCCTCAGATTTGACATGCTTGTTAGTAAATAGTGCATGATAACTTCAAATACTGAAACGTGTGTGTGTGTGTGTGTGTGTACCTTCTTCTGTAACAGTTACCTTAAAGACAATTTAAAAATAAAAACAAATCTTGTAGTCTTAGCTATACCCCGCTAGGGCTGCAAGTTCTCTTAATTGCCACT
This sequence comes from Tupaia belangeri chinensis, assembly GCF_000334495.1. Classification (NCBI taxonomy): domain Eukaryota; kingdom Metazoa; phylum Chordata; class Mammalia; order Scandentia; family Tupaiidae; genus Tupaia; species Tupaia belangeri. The sequence continues at coordinate 1,378,808 of NW_006205376.1, read as the reverse complement.
CCATTAAATGTGGGCAGAAGGAGGTCTGTTCCTTCATGATGTCCAGATGTTTGTTAATTTTCTAAATTCACCTACACTGCATTTTCTTGGAAGGCAAAAAGAACATAAAATTATGTCCTTAGAGACTTTAATAGGTAGTATACTGTAGTAATTAAGACTAGAAGTCTAAATATCAGCAATAGTAGCTGAACAAGTTAATTTGGCTTAAAAAACAAAAACAAAGAAAAACCCTATGCATTTATAATTTGATAAGAAAGACACATCTCCATTATAGCAATACCTAAAAGCTGGGACCAGCAGTTAGCGTAATGGCTATGTCGCTGGACTCCCATGTAGTCGACCGCGGTTCGAATTCCAGACCCGGTGGCTTAAACTCACACCGGGCATGTGTGCGTGCGTTTCCAAGATCCCGAGAGGAGAATGGAGGAGAAGGGATTGTGGCGTGGCCACTCCCCTGGGGGGTGATTTCTCACTTTCTGTCTCTCTGTCTCTGTCTGGCGAGTGCACGCGCCCTATAGCAAAAACCTCTCCAAAAAAAAAAAAAAAAAAGAGGAAGAAAAGCTAAATTGACTTTGACTTGTGAAATTCCTTGAAAAAAAAGAGGATTTGAGCCCCAAATTCATTATGTAAAAGAACACAAGCTGTAAACTGGCTCCTCGAGGCTCATGCTAGCAGGCATATAGTTCACTTTTGGGACCAATGATAAGAGGTGTGCCCAGATCACGTTTTCATGAAATTCCAGTCTTCTAGCAGAAGTAGGACCACGCTTCCTATAGCTAACCTCAAACATGCAGATTTATCTTCTAACGAGAAATCTGTTCTGGACACTCGACCAGTAGTCCTGTTTTTGCTGAAGCAGGATTAAGATGAATTCATTTTCAATAGTTATTCCCTGTGGTACATTTTTTTTTACTTAAAAAAAAAAAAAAGCCAGAGGGCATGTGCACTCACTGGAGAGAGAGGGAGAGAGGCAGAGAAAAAGAGACGGGGAGGGAGAGAGAGAAAGCAAGAAAGCACTCTTCTGTCCCACCTCCATGGGAAATGGTCGCATCGCTGTCTCTTCTCCATTTCTCCCTCCTGTTGAGATTCTGAGCACACACACATGTGCGTCTGCTGTGTTTCTAAAGCTGCTGGGTCCAAGGCATGACCATGAGTCAGCCATGTGAGATCCAGCCACCTTAAACACATGGCATGAGCATGAGCTGGCCCTCCTGATATATATATATAGATGAGTTTTTGGCCATAGGATGCGTGACTGTGCCAGAGAGACAGAGAGAGAGAGAGACAGACAGAGACAGAGACAGACAGAAAGACACAAAGACAGAGAGAGATGGAAAGCGAGAAGTCATCCCTCAGGGTGAATGGCCACGCCGAAATCCCATCTCCATTTTCCTCTTGGGATTTGGGCAGGGATGCACACATGCCTGGCATGAGTTTTAAGCAACCAGGTCTGGGACTCAAACTGCGGTTGACTACATGGGAGTCTAGAGACATAACTATTACGCCATTAAATGGTCCCCCCATGATACATTTTTAATCTTTCCAAATGTAGATTTGGAAAGGCTCCACCATGATAAAAGTATAAAATGTGGTAAAGATAGATTTCCATAATCAACAAATGTTGACTGGGCAACTTTACGCCAAGCACTGTACTAAATATTTCATATAAGGTTGAAAAGTAAACTCTCGTAATCCTTTCTGCCAACAGTTAGACCACGCACATCATGTTAAAAAGCAAACTAGCCCAACTGACATCAGCAATGCATTCATGTGAGCATTAGGATTACTAATGTCTTATTTAGATTATAATGATAACATGATCCTCAGGATCACAATACATAGTCGAAAAACAGGCCCAGCCTCCATGGTGCAGTTGGGAGGATTCTGAACTGCAGTGCTGGAAGCCACATGATGGACCATGGGTCATTTGACCGGAAACACACCAGGTGCAAACACATGCCCAAGATCCCGATGAGCAGAGGGCTGGAGACAGGGATAGTGGCAGGACAACATCCTATTCAGAGTGCTTCTCCCTTTTTCATGAATACAAATAAGCTTTAAAAAAAAGACAAGGCTAGCATTTAAGGTTACAGACACATTTTTGACTTGTGGTTAGCGAAAAACCTATACTCTCTAGGAAATACAAAATGTTTGTAACTAGTGATTTCACTAACAAAACCGAAAGGGCTAGAGATTTTTTTTGAACAAATATCCTCAACTATCCAGAGACAGGCCATTATTTCTTAGTTTTTCGTTTTTAAGCTTTTTGTGTAGGGCATGTGCACTGGCTAGAAGGTAGGGGATGGAAGAGCGAGAAAGTGAGAAATCACTCTCCCGGGGGGATGGCCACACCTAAATTCCTTGTCCTCCAGTATCCTCTAGGGATTTGGGGCATGCGCGTACACACTCAGCATTACTTTCATGCTGCCGGGTCCAGGACTCAATCACGAAGTTGGCCAGGTGGGATCCAGTGCCTTAGCCTCCATGCCACCTGCCGGGGCCCCTTACAGTTCCTAAAATACCTTACTTACTGGGTTAAAATGATTACCTAGGTTCTCAGATTACAAGGTTAAAACTATACACAATGTCAATGTAAAATAATTCTGAAAGAGAAAATATTACCTGATCTAAGAGGTCCAGCCGGTTGACATAAGCTCTTTCTGTAAGCAAAAGTTCACTGGCTATTTTGTGAAGTTTTTGCTCATTTGTCTCCTAAGAATAGAAGAAATATTTACATATTAGCAAAGAAACCTTGGACAGTATTTTCCAAGTAATAAACACCTCCTTAAATAGTTTGATCGAAACAAACTTCGCAAGTTTCTCAGGTATCCGGGTTGTCTCAGTCATTAAGGAATGTCCAACCAGAAATGCACAAACCTAGAAACAAGCCATCTATGGATTTAAACTCCAGTTTCTTCCTTAAATCGTACCACGTATTTTTCCTTTAAAACACCCTGTATCTTTTTCAGTTCTCAGGATCATACTTTCCTCATTTTTCCTACCTCTCTCAGGCTGCTCTTTGGAAATGATTTCATCACTCTCTCAGAAATCTTGATTATTATTATTGACATAGATTTTTTGCCTCTTTACAAGAAAAACAAAAACAGAACCATCGGTCCCTTCATTCACTCATTTATTTTTATCTGTCAGAGGGTGCATGTGCTCACCAGAGAGGGAGGGACGGAGAAAGCACCCCATAGTGGACTGTGGTCACTACACATCCCTTCTCCTCCATTTCTCTATGCACGGGGGTTTGGAGCACATGTGCACATATGCCTGGTGTGTATTTCAAGCCACTGGGACGGTGACTCAAACCATACAGCCAGCCATGTGGGATCTGGCTCCCATAACCACGAGGTAATATGGCCAGCTTGCTTTTTGCCTTTCTATATTTAAAAATAATTTGGTAGAAGGCATGTGTGCTCGTAGGAGACAGAGAAAGGGGGAGAGAGAAAAACAAAGTGAGAGAGCACCTCCATAGGCAATGGTCAAGTTGCAACCTCTTCTCTTCCATTTCTCCCTCCTTTTGGAATTTTGGGCATACATGACTGGCATGTTTCCCAAGCTTCTGGGTCCAGAACTTGAACCACACAGTCAGCCATATGGGATTCAGCTACCTAAACCACCACACCACAGGCTGGTCCTGCTTTTTGGCTTTTACAAAATATTTTAATATGGCAGATCTTTGTTTTGTTTTTATTGCCAGAAGGTGTATGCGCTCACAGAGAGGGGGTGTAAGATGGAAGAACCACCTTGCAGTAGGGTGTGATCATGCTGATACCCCATTTCTCTATCCTGTGGAGATTTGGGGAATGCATGTACATAGGTCCAACATGTTTTTCAAATTTCCAGGGCTGGGATGTGAACTGCAGTTTGCTATGTGGGATCCATCTCCCTTAACCACTGAGCCATGGAGCTGGCTGGCAGCTTTATTTCTTGTTAGGTGCTCTATCGCCTATGTCTGCTACCTTGCTGCAGTACACAACACTGGCATTCTGGAAAACATTGCTGAATATATGAGTGGCAGTCTCAGGTTCCTAACTATTGCTGGTGTGAGACTGCTAGGTCAACATAAGACCAAACACATCTTTTCTGGAAGATCTCTACCCTACCACCAACCCCTGACTGTCCCCATCTTGTTAATGGTGCCATCCATTTCTAGGTAACTGGCTTTGAAATCCTCAAGTACTTTAAACTTAGTCTCTGCCATGAAATCCAGACAGCTACCATGTCCTGCTTGTGATACTATGCCTTTAGCAGACACCCTTTAAGTTTTTTTCCTGCTACTCTGTTTTGCTTACCTCACCTCAAAGCCCAGGCCAATAAATCATTTCCAAATGATATGATTCCAATATGGTTTTGATTCTCACTCACCCTTGATTGTTTCTGCCTAAAAAAATCTTTGCACACACAATCCTCCTTCCAGAAAGGTAATCTATTAGTAGTCCTCTCAGATAAAATTCAGACTCTATATACAATCTGGGGTTATTCAAACCTCTACTCACTTCCTCAAAGTTCTTTCTCAGTGTATCTTTACAGGCACCTTTCTCTCCAAACGCATCAATTTAATGAGTTTGATCATGGTCCAAACATGTCCCTGGCCATCCTGAAACATTTCTTCTTTTCGGAGGATGCAGATGCAGAGAGGAGGAGAAAGCATCTCCCAGTGAGGCATGGATATGCTGCAATCCCTTCTTCATTTCTCTTCCTATTGAGATCTCAGGTGTGGGCCCAGCATGTTTTTCAAGCTGCTGAGGCTGGGACTCGAGCCACAGTGGGCCATATGGGATCAGCTCCTTTAAATGCTAGGTTACAGGGCCAACCTTCTTGCTATGTCTTTCTAGGAGTCTGTGACTTCCTCTCCTTTGGACAGTCTGCTGAATATCCATTCCTTGTCTACAAAGCCTTCAACTATCCAAAGCCCTTTGGTTTGGTCTATTAGAATACATTAGATATTTCATATATAAATCTCACATTGAGAAATTTCTACCCAGTATTTTACTAAAATACCCTTTCACTGTTGGAGATTATGAAGAATAATCAGGGTTTAGGGAAAGCTCCAGTAGTAAGGGAGACCAAAGAATGAGCCAACGTCTCATTTGTATGTAAGGGCTACATTTTAAACTGTGTATAAAATGCTATTAAGTTTCAAGAATGCTTCATTGTATTCAACACATGCAAGATACACTTTATGCTTTTGAACCTCTAATATCCATACTAAAGTAAAAAGTTATCATGCTGCTTCTTGCAGCAGCCCTAGAATAAGGTATTATTATGTGAAGTAAAGTAATATACTAGTCCTTAAATAATTTGTGGTTTCAGAAATACTGAAATAAGAACTATTGGGTTGTCGGAAAAGTCATGACACATTTTTGCACAGAAAAACATAGGGAAAAATATTGTGACCTTTCCAACAACCCAATATACATATACAGTCATCATATTCCATAATTAGTCAAGGGCTTAGTTAAGAAATTCAGGGAAAAGTACTGGTGTTGTTGGTTGCCTGCCTGGCAGGTTCCCTCCCTCCTCCCACTTCTTAATGGTATCCAGATTTCGTTAGGGTGTGTGTGTGTGTTGTGCATGCGTGCACAGGTACAGTGGGGTGGTGGTGGTGTCTTATTCCCAGTTCATAAGTAGGGCCTTGAATGCTGTAAGAATCAGATGAGACGGAAGGACGTCATAGAAGGCTAGGTCACCAATGCTTGGTGGCAGGGTTGGGAGCGCCGAGCAGGACTTTGCGAACCTCGGGGCTGTGTGCTCCCTCCTGGCAGCACCTGAGCCGAGGCCCTGGAAGCCGAAGGTGAAGACTATGGTGCTTCTTTTCTTTCTTTCTTCTTTTTTAGGAGAGGTTTTTGCTATAGGGTGCATATGCTCACAGAAAGACAGAGGGAGACAGAGACAGAAAGCGAGAAATCACTCCCCAGGGGCATGGCCATGCTGCAACCATTTCTCCATTCTGCTCTCGGGATCTTGGGCATGCAAGCACATGTGCCTGGCATGAATTTAAGCCACTGGGTCTGGGACTTGAACCATGGTCGACTACATGGGAGTCCAGCAACATAGTCATTGTACCATCTGCTGGTCCTAACACTATGGTGCTTCTGAACATCTCGCTCACTAGTACACCAGGGTTTAGAAAAACCACACCAGGCAAAGAGCGTGCATCAAGCTCAGGAATGAAATACATTAATGTGGGTGATTAGGCTCAAGAAGGGCAGCTGTTTGATGGCTTTGATGAAGAATATGACTGCCCATTTTAGATGAAGACAATGGTTGATGAGTTAGAAAACCAAATGAGAAGGTGGAGTTACTGTTGATTACTGTGGATGTGATTTCTTCTCTGAATGCTGGTTTCATGCCGTTTTTGTGCTAAGAACGGGTAACAAAATATTGTACAAAAGACTTGAAACAAGGGGTTATAGTGAAAAGAAACTAAAAGCAAATATTCAGTGTGAGATGTTTCTTTTTTCTTTGATAGGTTTTTGCTATAGGGCACATGCGCTCGCCAGAAAGACAGGAAGAGACAGAGAGATAGAAAGTGAGAAATCATCCCCCAGAGGGGATGGCCACGCTGCAATCCCTTCTCTCGGGATCTTGGGCACGCACGCACACACGCCTGGCATGAGTTTAAGCCACCAGGCCCGGGACTTGAACTGTGGTCAACTACATGGGAGTTCAGCGACGTAGCCATTAAGCTAACTGCTGGTCCCTCAGTATGAGATTTTTCAAGTCCTTTATGAAGAAGCTATATCACCCTACCAAGAAGAAATTGTGCATCAGCTGCCCAGCAATAAACCAGAAAAGCTAGAGACTGATAAAAACCAAATCTTGATATGATTGAGCAATGGATCAAAGATCAGAACTCTCTACTTATAAAACTGGCCACTTTACACACACACAAAGGATCAGACTACACACAATTGGTCTAGCATCCAGTGAGAAATGAAGACATAAATACATGCTGAGGGCTTTGGCAATAGGAAGCTCCATGAGAGCCATGGGAAAGCTCTCTGTCGTCTGTGGGAATGAGGGTACATGTAGGCTCGGGTGTTATGATCAGCCATCCCGCACCCACCGGGATAAAGCAATGAAGCTCGTTATTGTTCAGCCAGGCAGAGTGTTGTGAACAGAAGCATCCTAATTGATAAAGAAAACTTAATACATGCTATGATATTGAAAAATTTCCACATAACTTTTTTTTGCCATAGGGTATGTGCACTTGTCAGAGACACACAGAGAAAGGGAAAGTGAGAAATCATTCCCTGGGGGCAAAGAAGGGGGAGGCCACTATACAATCCCTTCTCCTCTACTGTTCTCTCAGGATTTTGGGCACGTATGCACACACACACACATACACACACACGCATCTGGTATGATTCTCAAGCCACCAGGTCCAGGACTAGAACCATGGTCATCAATGTAAGAGTCCAGCACCTTAACCACCACACTACCTGCTAATCCCTTTCAAGTAATTTTAAAACAATTACTACTTGGGACCAGTAGTTAGCGTAATGGCTATGTCACTGAACTCCCATGTAGCTGACCGCAGTTTGAGTCCTGGACCCAGTGGCTTAAACTCACGCTGGGCGCATGTGTGTGCGTACCCAAGATCCCAAGAGGAGAATGGAGGAGAAGGGACTGCGGCGTGGCCATCCCCCCTGGGGGGTGATTTCTCAATTTCTTTCTCTCTGTCTCTCTCTGTCTGTCTGGCCAGCGCACACTCCCTCCAGCAAAGCGCCCTATAGCAAAAAGCTCTCAAAAAACAAACAAACAAAAAAACAATTACTACTCATATAAGACAGAAAGATAAAGTACTTACTCACCTCTCAAAAAACAAACAAACAAACAAAAATTACTACTCATATAAGACAGAAAAATAAAGTACTTACTGAAATAAAAATGTAACTTTCAACCTATATAAAGTGAACACAAATGCATAGTAAATATATAAGAAACATATCCGTATTTCAGAGGAAGAAAATGAAACATGCTATCCTTCATATTCACAAGAAATACTCCCCGGCATTAACAATAGGAACCCTGTTGTTTCTTTTTTTCTTCTTCCTTTTTTCCCCTCAAAGCTAGATCTTTTGAGGCATTATTTACAAACGTCGCCCTTTCTGGTGCACACTTGAGGAGTTCTGACAAATGCACACACTGTGTAATCACTACCACAACCAAATAGGAGCAAGTGTTTCCGCCACGCCTTAATTGTTCCTGTGCCCTTGTAGTCAATTCCCTCTCCACTTCCAGGCTCCCACCGCCAGCACCTGGTAACCACTAACCTGTTCTTTTCCAGAATATCATGTAAATGGAGTCGCACCTGGATGGGCATTCTGAGTTTTGCTGCTGCCCACACAAGGCATCCGAGACAGCCATGTTGACAATAAATAATACCAGCAGCTTGTGCTTTTCAAGCCCTCGGCTTTTCTCTATAGTGGCAATGTGTCTTTTTGACTCACTTATATATATGTTCCGATTCAAGTTCTGCCAGTATCTTTAAGGAAAACACTCCTGTAGAACTTGTGCCATGATAAAATAATATTAGGCTGTTGGCAAGTCATGATGTGTTTTCCATGCAAAAATGCATGACTTTTCTGATACATCTCCTAGGAGTAAGAACATGTTAACCAATAGGCCACACTATTAAAAAAAGAATGAATTTTATTTATTATCATTATTATTTTTTAAATTTGCTACAGGGCATGCACACTCATAAGAGGGAGAGAGGGAGGGAAGGACAAAGAAAGCAAGCTGTCAGGTCCAGGATTCGAATCCAGTCAGCCCAGTGAAAGTCCAGGACTTTAACCACTACACCACCTGCTGTGGCCCGCATACTGCTAGCCCTATACAGTCTATCACTTCTATGCACTCAAGTCACCCCTGAGGTCTTCCAAGATCCTACAGAATCTGAAAAGTATTATATCAGAAAATTATTTTGCTTTGAGCATACTTCAGCTGAACTTCAAAAATTGTGGGTATCTTGGTCATATTTTGCAAAATCCAAAAGGAATGCCATCAGTTGTTAGCAAAGGCTATGCCCCTTTCACACAGATGGTTCACACGGAGGTCCCGGACCTTGCTGAAGCCGACAAAGATAAGCAAAAGCAAGCTTGTTGACATAAGGTTTCCTCACTCACATGTAAAGTCTGCAGAAATGTAAGGAATTCTGGCGCAGCTGGGGGATTTGCCCTCATGGAGCCTTACTTTAGGTGAATCACAACAGCAATAGTAGTATCGCAATAACAAGAAAAGAGAGCACTGTTCACTGATTGCTTGCTATGTGCCAGACACTATCGCTAGGATTCTACATAAACTGACTAATCCATATGAAACTCCACACAGTAGGTCCAGTTATTATTCCTATTTTACAGGCAGAACACACACACAGAAACACACACCAAAACCAAATCCTGTGGCTCAAAGGAGCCAGGTAACTAAACCAAGGTCACACGTTAGGTGAGAGTATAGATTCCAATCATAGAAGAGTACATGACTTTTTGTTGGTTGTTGTTGAGAGATTTTTGCTATAGGGCGTGTGTACTCACCAGAGAGACAGAGACAGAAAACAAGAAATCACCCCACAAGGGGATGGCCACGCCACAATCCCTTCTCCTCCATTCTCCTCTTGGGATCTTGGGCATGCATATACACCTACCCAGAGTGAGTTTTAAGCTGCCGGGTCCAGGATTTGAACTGTGGTCAGCTGGGAGTCCAGAGATGTACCATTACAACATCTGCTGGTCCCAAGAGGGGGTACATGATTTTAAGTAACTAACACGTAAATACCGGGAGTTTCGTTTTCACCCTCACTTACAATAAAAAAAAACAAGATTATGATATAAGCCTGTTAGGAAACAGAATGACAAAATACTTTTGCTTCTTCACCTAAAAATGTAATGTGGTACCTGCTGTCCATTTTAATTTATATATATATATATATTTATATTTATATTTATATTTTTTTCCTCTCACTCTCTGGTGAGTGTTTGCACCCTAAGAAAAAAATCTCTATGAAAAAAAAAAAAAACGGCATTGGGACCAGAAGTTAGTGTAATGGCTATGTCCATGG
>NW_006205376.1:1318825-1368520 GCF_000334495.1 Tupaia belangeri chinensis | reverse complement strand
AAAACCTCTCCAAAAAAAAAAAAAACACATTTATTTAATTTTATTTATCATTATTATTATTTTTTACATTTTTCTACAGAGCACGCGTGTTCACCAGAGAGGGACAGAGAAAGAGAGGGAAAGTGAGAAAGCAAGTCACCAGGTCCGGGACTCAAACTGCAGTTGACCATGTGTGAGTCCAGCACCTTAACTACCATGTCGTCTATTGGCCCCAGCATCTTACTTTTGACATCCCTCTTTAAACTAGGGATTGGTTTTGTTTTGTTTCAGCTTGCAAATACATTATATTCTAGTCATATATTGAAAGCTGATTCCCAGGGTATTGTCTCAAAACAAAAATACATTAGAGGATATCTCAACCACTACAATCAGAAAAGTAAGATCTACTCGTCTTACAACAATAGAGTATACAATTATTTTTTTTCTCTCTGCATATGGCACTCCTAGGCTGCTCTGGGTGTCTTCACACTCTAGTGCCCCTGAGGAGAGATCCACTCCTTTCTCTCCAGGGTTCTGTTCAGCCTGGCTGGTAGTTACTATACCTGCTGGCTCTTGAGTGCACTGCAGTATTAGTTCTGCCTCCTCATTTGCAGATGTCACCAGCTCCTGTGGCTCTTTTCAGACCTTTCAGCGTGACTCCCCATATTGCAGGAGGCAGGACAAAGAGCACCGACTGCAGCTTGGAGTTCATGAACTGGATGGGCAGAAGCACTTGTGTGGAGTCAGTGACTCACTCTTTTCCGAGAACCATCGCCCTGCACGTGCTTCAGAACTACCAAGCAGGGGTGCAGACATTCTGGGAAGAATTCTGTAAATGCTAATGAACAATGACAGCCTCTAAAGGATGCTTAAAAGGTAAACTCTTCAATTTGTTTCTAAATGATTCAGGTATTTATATGCTTTACAATTCTTGAGTGCATATTCTCATATGTAATTTCACTTAAAGAAATTATATGCTAGAGGGTGCATATGCTCAGCGGAGAGACAGAAGGAGAGAGGGAAAGTGAGAAAGCACCTCCTGCCCCCCATGGTGGACAGTCATGCCTGCACATGCACCTGGTGTGTTTTCCAACTGCTGGGTCTGGGACTCACTGTGCAACTGGCCACGTGGGATCCAGCCACCTTAACCCCTTGTAATTTTGTTTTAAGCAGGAAGACTTTGTTTTCTAAAAACATTTACTCGAAGCAACTAAAATTTCTTAGAGCTTTTCCCAAATATTTATGAGTGGTTATGTTTAACACAATATGTATATAAATAATTTATGTAAATTTCCAGATTTGTGTAGGACCACAGTGAATGTTTATTGGACCTGGGAGTTTCTAGCTAGATCTGCTCTTCATTATGTTCTTCCATGGAGAAGGAGCTTGGGACTGTACAGGTACACACTTCTCGGCATCCTCTTTTTTTACATTTTCTCTTATACAGAACTGAGTCAACTCGGAGAATGCAGGATTTTGTACCACTATCCGTGAGACATATCAAAATTTCAGTAAGACGTTTTGTATGTATTGCCAGACATCAAGGCTTCCGATGTCGCTCCAGGCGTTAGATCACAATATCTGCATATTGTATAATCGATTTATCGTCTGAAAAAGGCATCTTACATCTCTCACTGTGTTAGACATCTTCATTCTACAGTATTCCAAAAATTATAATGCAGATTCGTTCTCACTAAATCAAGGGGAGTTGTCACAAGTTGGAGACAATGGTAGCCCCACTATTTACTGGGTCCTCATTATGTGTTCTGTTCTACAGGCCTCCCTACGATTGATGTCATGTGATCCTCATCAAACTCTTACTTTCTTCAACTTATAGATAAGGAAGCTGTTTTTTTCCTCCCCAGAGTCACACGATCCCTAAGTGACTGAGCCACAATTCAAACTCAGCTCTGCTAAAACACCCCTGTGATGGCCTTTTGCAAGAGAAATTCTTTCATATTTGAGGTATAAGAAAACCAGAAGGCAGAGGAAAATACAGACTTCATGTTTAAATTAAATCATGTAATAATGCCACAGGAAGGTCACAGGGTCTCAGGGAAAATGTACAACCAGCAGAAAAATGTCACATTACTAAAGAGAGCGGGCGAGGAGAGTGCTAACACCTTCTTCTACCCTGCCTATGTAATTCCTTTTCGGGTATTTCATAATAGGCTGTTACAAGTGCCAGCAGCCTGTTCCCTCAGTGTGATCCTTCAGGAAGCTCTGGGAAAGAAGGCCAAGGCTACTTGTGACCCCACCCCACTGTTCTCCCAATGCATGTCTCCCACAGTATTTATCCTATTCAAAACTCGAAATGAGTTGGGAGAATAGGCAAGTGAGGCTTTTAATCTGAAGTTCAAATGACTTCCCTTTAAGATATGGTGAGGAGGAAAGTTGGGTCACTTAGGCAATATCAGATAGGAAATCTGAGGAACAAAATGAAAAAATTTGGTCTTCCCATACCCCAAGTGTTATGTTAGACTAAACCATCCTTTGGATTCTACCAACATTCAAAAACAGGTACCAAGAAGAATTTAATATATAGACATATATGATAACTACATAAGACAAATCTAGACAGGTCATCTATGTAACTCAGTCATGTATAAATGTTTCCGATACTTCCTGCAGCTAAAACTGGTATATATCAATGAGTGCCTCAGGTGGCGGTCACCCATGGTCCTCAGACAGGAGGAACAAAACACAGGAAGTCCACGCTGAAAAAGAAGAGGCAAACTTATCTCTGTGTGTTCCACGAAGGAAGCACTTCAGTTTATGAAACTGCAAGAGAGGTACCAGGAACTTACTAGACAAAATGTTGAGTTTTAGATGAAATGACATCTTATATCTTGAGTCTATGATCATGCTTGGTTGTGAGGAAACAGGATTTTATTATATGATTATTTTTTAATTTTCTAGAGGGCATATAAGCTTCCTAGGAGCGAGAGAGAAAGAGGGATGGTGAGAGAGAGAAAGAGTGAGACCCCCATGGGGCGCAGTCAGAACGCAATCCCCTCTCCATCATTTCTCCCTCCGTTTGGGATTTGGGGCACACAAGCCTTGTTTAACACACAAGGTCCAAGACTCAAACCATGCTGTCAGCCATGTGAGATCCAGCTGCCTTAACCACGGGCTGACCCAGGGTTTTATTTAACAAATATATAGCTCTCATTAGAGACCAAAGCACTATTCTAAGTACAACTATTAAATCATCTATGGTTCATAACAAGGTCATAAGGTAGGTATATTATCTCCATTTTATAGACGAGAAAACTGAGGTACTCGCAGGCTTAAGTAACCTGCTCAAGGTTTCAGGTCTGAGGTGGCCGAGCTGGGATTCAAACCTAGAGAGTTTCGAGTCTGTGCTCTTGAATGCCAGGTAACTGTGTATGTCTTTCTCTGTTTCTTTGTAAAACCACAAACAACGAACGAGTCTGTTCTCCAGTCCATACTATTCCATTTCTCACACACCCCGAATCGGCTTTCTGCGTACTGTGACCTCTGCACCTGCTACTGCCCAGTCATCCTGGTTCATCTCAACACTGGTAGACCCCACCCCAATGCTGTTAATCCCTTGTCCTCTTGGCACTCCTGACTTGCTGATCTTGGCTGACTTCCACTCCAAGTTCATATTGACTGTTTCTTGAATTCCAGGCTATTCCGCAATGCTGGGGAGACTCCAGACTGGCTCCCCATCTTTGACAGACTCTGAATCTGGTCACAAGTTCCCACCATAGCCAGCCTCCTCCACTTTCCTCAAGCTCCCAGCCCTGCCTTGTGAGGACATCCCACTGCCTCCAGGGCACTTTCCAAAAGGACAAATCAACTACCACACCTCTAAGCACCTCCAGGCTACAGGCCCTCAGCATCTCCCTCAGGAGGGCAATTCTCTCCAGCTCTGGCTCTGCTCCGGCTCTGTTTCTGCTAACAACAGTGAGTTCTCTCTCTCAACTATGGTGAAAAGCTGAGTGTTATCTTCGAGTTCTCCTCAAAGAGGAGAACTTGATCTCATGATAATTTGAGTAATGGTCATTTATGTGTCTTAGCCTTCTTTTTTTTTCTTAAAGAATTATTTAATTTATTTATTCATTTATTTTTTAAATTTGACCAGAAGGAGAGAGGGAGAGAAAGTGAGAAAGCAAGCTACCAGATCCAGGACTCGAACCGTGCCCAGCCATGTGGGAGCGTCCAGCACTTTAAACACCACACCACCTGCTGGTCCCCAATCTTAATCCTCTTTCTTAACACTATATTTCTTTTTTGTATTTACTGCCTTGTTCCTATTACTTGATGCAAAACTAATTGCAGTTTGCATTGTTGAAATCTGCCATTTGATACTGGATACATTCTTAAATAAATGTGGTTATCTTATACATCCTTTTAATGTGCATTTCTCACTATGTTGTGCTGCTAATGATTGCTTGCTGTTTATATTCTATGTATTTTAGACCATGGAAATAACAGTAGACAAAAATACAATGGGAGCACTTTTCTTAGTTGAGTTCAAAATGGGCTGTAAAGCAGCAGAGACCACTCACAACACGAACGACGCACTGGCCAGGAACTGCCAATGAACACAGTGCAGGCTGGTTCAAGAAGTTTTACAAAGGAGAAGAGAGCCTTGAAGATGAGGAGTGCAGTGCCCAGGCATTGGAAGTAGACAACGGCCAGCTGAGAGCAGTCATCAGAGCTGAGCCTCAACAACTACACAAGAAATTGCCAAAGAGCTCAACATTGACCACTCTGTGGTCATTCGGCATTTGAAGCAAATTGGAAAGGAGAAAAAGCTCGATAAGTGGTGCCTCAAGAGCTGATTAAAAAAATATATATCAATTTGAAGTATCACCCTCTCTTATTCTATGCAACAAACTATTTCTTATTGTGATTTACAATAAAAAGTAAATTTTATTTATTTATTCATTTTAGAAAGTTTTTGTTGTTGTTGTTTTGCTATAGGGTGCATGCGCTTGCCAGAAAGTCAGAGACAGACAGAAAGACAGAAAGCGAGAAATCATCCCCCCCCCCCCCCCCGGGGGGAATCCCCTCTCCTCCATTCTCCCCTCGGGATGCCAGGCATGCCCGCACACGCACCCAATATGAGTTCAAGCTCTCCTCCATTCTCCCCTCGGGATCCCAGGCATGCCCGCGCACGCACCCAACATGAGTTCAAGTCTTTGGGCCTGAGACTCAAACTGCAGTCAACTACATGGGAGTCCAGTGACACAGCCATTACACCAACCACTCACTGGTCCCTGAAAAGTGGATTTTATATGACAACTGGAGATGACCAGCTCAGTGTCTGGACCAAAAAGAAGCTCCAAAGCACTTCCCAAAGGACACTTGTACCAAAAAAGATCATGGTCACAGTTTGGTGGAGTCTGATCCACTACAATTTTCTGAATCCAGGCAAAACCATTACATCTGAGAAGTATACTCAACAAAGCAACAATACACACCGAAAAATGCAATCCTGCAGCTAGCATTGAGCAACAGAAAGGGCCCAATTCTTCTCCACAACATCCGACCCCATGTCGCACAACCAACACTTTAAAAGTTGAACAAACTGGGACCAGCAGTTGGCGTAATGGCTATGTCGCTGGACTCCCACGTAGTCAACTGCGGTTTGAGTCCTGGACCTGGTGGCTTAAACTCATGCTGGGCATGTGTGCGTGTGTGCCCAAGATCCCGAGAGGGGAATGGAAGAGAAGGGATTGCGGCATGGCCATCCCCCCTGGGGGGTGATTTCTCGCTTTCTTTCTCTCTGTCTCTCTCTGTCCGTCTGGCGAGCGCATGCGCCCTATAGCAAAAACCTCTCCCCCCCCCCAAAAAAAAAAGTTGAACAAATTGAGCTATGAAGTTTTGCCTCCTCCACCATATTCACCTGACTTGTTGAACGGACTACCACTTCATGTATCTCAACATCTTTCTGCAGGGAAAATGCTTCTGCAACTAGTAGGATGCAGAAGATGCTTCCCAGGAGTTTGTCAAATCCCAAAGCATGGACTTTTATGCTATAGGAATAAACGAGCTTATTTCTAGATGGCAAAAATGTGTTGATTGTAATGGTTCCTATTTGGATTGATGAAGATGTGTTTGAGCCTAGTTACAATTGATGGTCTGAAACTGCAACTGCTTCTGTACCAACCTAATATATGTATGACATAAATTTACTCAATTTAATGTATATACCCAACTTCACTGAGCTCATTAGCTGCAAAATCCCAGCAAAGGCCCAGGTCTCTGGGTAGTTCCTAGTTTCGTATTCTAAATGTAGACCATGCCTTCTCCCTTAAAGCTCACTGGTAACACCTATACCTTCACCTCAAATCCAAAACAGAGTCCAAAATTGCTCTCTTCTTTCCCGTTTAGACCATTTAAAAAAAAAAAAAAGAATTATTTAATTTTATTTTAATTTGACCAGAAAGGGACAGAGTTGAGAGTGAGAGCAAGTGAGTAAGAGAGAGAGAGGGGAAGTGAAAAAGTAAGCTGCCAGTTCGGGACTTAAACCACGGTTGGCCATGCGGGAGTCCAATGTCCTTAACCACCATGCCACCTGCTGCCCCTGCCACCTTGGACAACTTATTATATTCCCTTTCCCACTATGCTTGTCCCCTCTAGGGCTCAGCTGCTGGCCCCTTTCCTGTACCTACAAGTCCTACTTTGGCAATATTAATCACACCTATATACACAGCCTCTTAAATGATTATCCTCTTTCCTGGGCTCCAGATCCACTGTTTCCACTTATTTAATTAACACCTCCTCTGAAGGGCTGTCTTGTAGGTACAATAAACTCAGGAGTACAAATTAACCTCATTAGCAGCTCTGCTCCTGCCTTCATCCCTAACACCGTTTCTCCGCTTCCTGTGTGTCATCTCAGGAGATCTCCCTAACATGCTAGGAAACCATGGCCTTGAGAGTTATATTAAAGCGGTATGTCTGAGGTCACATAGCTGCTAAGTGACAGCTGGGATTTGAAGAGCGCATGCGCCCTATAGCAAAAACCTCTCCCCCCCCCCAAAAAAAAAAGTTGAACAAATTGAGCTATGAAGTTTTGCCTCCTCCACCATATTCACCTGACTTGTTGAACGGACTACCACTTCATGTATCTCAACATCTTTCTGCAGGGAAAATGCTTCTGCAACTAGTAGGATGCAGAAGATGCTTCCCAGGAGTTTGTCAAATCCCAAAGCATGGACTTTTATGCTATAGGAATAAACGAGCTTATTTCTAGATGGCAAAAATGTGTTGATTGTAATGGTTCCTATTTGGATTGATGAAGATGTGTTTGAGCCTAGTTACAATTGATGGTCTGAAACTGCAACTGCTTCTGTACCAACCTAATATATGTATGACATAAATTTACTCAATTTAATGTATATACCCAACTTCACTGAGCTCATTAGCTGCAAAATCCCAGCAAAGGCCCAGGTCTCTGGGTAGTTCCTAGTTTCGTATTCTAAATGTAGACCATGCCTTCTCCCTTAAAGCTCACTGGTAACACCTATACCTTCACCTCAAATCCAAAACAGAGTCCAAAATTGCTCTCTTCTTTCCCGTTTAGACCATTTAAAAAAAAAAAAAAGAATTATTTAATTTTATTTTAATTTGACCAGAAAGGGACAGAGTTGAGAGTGAGAGCAAGTGAGTAAGAGAGAGAGAGGGGAAGTGAAAAAGTAAGCTGCCAGTTCGGGACTTAAACCACGGTTGGCCATGCGGGAGTCCAATGTCCTTAACCACCATGCCACCTGCTGCCCCTGCCACCTTGGACAACTTATTATATTCCCTTTCCCACTATGCTTGTCCCCTCTAGGGCTCAGCTGCTGGCCCCTTTCCTGTACCTACAAGTCCTACTTTGGCAATATTAATCACACCTATATACACAGCCTCTTAAATGATTATCCTCTTTCCTGGGCTCCAGATCCACTGTTTCCACTTATTTAATTAACACCTCCTCTGAAGGGCTGTCTTGTAGGTACAATAAACTCAGGAGTACAAATTAACCTCATTAGCAGCTCTGCTCCTGCCTTCATCCCTAACACCGTTTCTCCGCTTCCTGTGTGTCATCTCAGGAGATCTCCCTAACATGCTAGGAAACCATGGCCTTGAGAGTTATATTAAAGCGGTATGTCTGAGGTCACATAGCTGCTAAGTGACAGCTGGGATTTGAACTCGCCTCTGAATTCCAAAGTCTTCATGCTTTATCAAGAAATCATAATGCCTCCAGAATATTTCATTTTTGTAGTAGAAATCTTGACCTGGACATCTCACAAACCCCTCAAATTCAGTATGTAAAAAAACCAATTTCTTTTTGCCCTTAGGTATGTTTCTCCTTCCATTTGTTCCCTTGTAGTTCAGGAAATGTCATGCCATCTGCCAATTCATCCAAGTCAGGAGTCGAACGTGACTCATTCCCTACATCCAGCCACAAAATCCACAGAAATCTCCCTTCTGCATGTCTAACGCTCTGCCTCGTCCAGCCCCTCTTCGTCTTAGGCCTGGAATAGTACAGTTGCGTCCCGACCATGGACCCTGCCCCATCTGTTTTCATCTCATTTTTCTACAACCCACAGATGTGCCATCATGTCACTTCCACACTTTAATTGTCCCCAAGGCCAGACTGTATTGCTATGGAAAGTTTGAATTAACTTGGGAAAATACCCATGCTTAACCCAGCAAAACAGGATACAGACTGACCACACGTTATGTTATCGAATATGTCTAATAAAACATTAGCTTGGAAAAATAAGTTGGAACGTAAAATTAGCAGTTCTGGGTAATGGAATTATGAGTGGCTTTTGTATTTTCTATGTTTTGCCACATTTTCTTATTTTTCAATGAGGATGATAGCTAGTGAATTAAAAAATATTTTTAAGAAATCCATTGTTTTTTGGAAAACAAGTTTTAACAAGTAGATAAGCTCCTTACAATTTGTCCTTTGCACACTCTTTTTAAGTCTAGCCTCTATGCCTTGCATATTATGGGGCCAGATATGTCCCTGCCAAGATGGCACCTATGCTCTTGCTTCTGCTCACTACTAACATATCCACTCACCCCATCCTAGTCTATCTACCACCCAGCAACCTCCAACCCTTTCTTTTATTTGAGAGAAGTTTTTTTTTTTTTTCACTATAGGGCGCGTGCTGCATAGGGCGCGTGCTGCGCTCGCCAGACAGACAGAGAGAGACATAGAGACAGGATGTGAGAAAACACCCCCCGAAGGGATGGTCATGCTGCAATCCCTTCTCCTCCATTCTCCTCTCGGGATCTTGGGCATGCATGCACATGCGCCCGGTGAGTTTTAAGCCACCGGGTCCGGGACGCGAACCGCGGTCGACTATGTGGGAGTCCAGCGACATAGCCATTACGCTAACTGCTGGTTCCCGCTCCAACCCTTTCTTCAAGCCCACCTCAACAGCTTCTCAGCAGCCTGCCCCTCCACTAGCACTCCTCGGGCACAACCGTTTCCTCATCTGTGTTTCCAAACCACTTAATGTACCATGTTTTGGTAATCTATTTATTTACGTCTCTCTCCCCTTGTAGATCCAGGCTCTGTGAGCAGGGCTTGTCTGGTTCATTTTCATTTTGGTGTTCCTAGCACCCAGGAAAGTTTAGGACACGGTTTCTGGGTTGTTTTTTTTTTTTTTTTGTCAGAGAGAGACAGAGATGGGGTGGGGTGGGAGGAGTGATAAAGCACCCTCTGTGGGGGATGGTCCTGCCCCAGTCCCTTCTTCTTCACCTCTCCCTGCTTTCACAATTTTGGGCATGAACACATGCCCAGTCTTTTTCAAGCCGCTGAGTCCAGAACTTGAACTGCACAGTCAGCCATGTGGGAAACAGCACCTAAATCACCATGCCACTGGCTGGCCCAGCACATTCAATTTGCATTTGAGTGGCAGGTGGTTTTCTTCAGGTATAGGTGTTCTAAAGCTCATTTCTCCCCTCATTTCTCTTTATCCTTTACATCATGCCACACTGAGTAGCCACAAAATAAAGAAGTTTGAGTTCACCATTCAGTTGTAAGTGAATAAAGAAAAGATATCCTCAATATTTGTATGGACCGTCCCCCCATGGTTAGTGGGGCAACGTCTCCATGACCTTAGATATCATGTGATAAGTGCTGCAACTTTGGTTGGAGCCTTCCTTGCCATACGAGTAAGAATAAAACCCTAATTAGTCCAGCTGAGTAATTTTCTGTCTTGGAATTAAAGCAGACTCGTCAAGAGAAGCCATAGCCAAGGAGGGACCTAACTGTCTTTGACTCTAATGAGACCAGAGCAGCTGTACCACACTGTGGATGTGCCCCTTTTCCTTCCCTCTCACTGGGTGGCTTCCATGGGGGTGCCATCTCCCTTGCAGCAGATTCCAGTCTTGAGATCGGCTGTAGTACATGATGCAACTTAATTACAGAGCTCTGCTAACACCTCGTGATGAAGGCATCACAACATGAGAACCGCTTCCTTTGAGTTCTGAGCTCTTAAAAAAAGAGACATGGTCAGGTGTCTGGCTGTATTTTAGAGCACTGGTGCTGTGTGAAGTCTCGCACTGGAAGTGTGTAGCTCTCCTAGAGGATGACTGAGTTGACAGTTTCAGTAAGTTAGATACACTTAACCTTTTACATGGTAAAAATAACAGCATCCTGTACTTGCCAATGAAAAAGCACTTCTTGACCAACATATCCCAGCTAATCTGTGAACCAATTTATGAACAGAGACTACCTTCAAGTCAGTTCTCAATTAGTTATGATTATTCATGAGGCAGTTTAATATGCATCTGTCTTCCTGAACCACTTTTTTAGTTCTACTTGATCACCTTCCACTCTACATCCCCTCACTTTCCCACTCCTGGGGTGCATTTGGAAAATGTCTGTTAAATTTAATATTGGTTTGAGTAATACTTATTTAAAACTATTCTGATATAAGCATTTCCACCAATTATTTAAAGATTGAAGTAATTTTTTTCAGTTTTATACATAGTGAAACTCAAAATACTACATTGTTTTTAGGAGTTCAATGTATTAGTACAGAAAGCAACCAGTAACCTGGAGAGTTATAGTAACAAAGGAATATACCCACATATAACAACAGAATTATTACATTACCACCAAAAAAGGCTTTGAGCTCATACAGTTTGTTTTAGATTTTTTGCCATAGGGAGTGTACCATAACCGGAGACAGAGAGAAGGAAAGTGAGAAATCACCTCCCAGGAAGGATGGCCATGCTGCAATCCCTTTTCCTTCAATCCCTCTTGGGATTTTGTTCACACACGCACACATGCCTGGCGTGATTTTCAAGTCACTGGGTCCAGGACTTGAACCACAGAGTTTGTCATGTGACTCCTGCACTTGTTCAAGATCATACGGCTAGTTAGTGGACAAGTCAGAAGTAACATCAAGGTTTCCTGACCTGAGACCAGCAGGTGGCATAGCGGTTAAGGCACTCGGCTCCCACGAGGCCAACCACTATTTGAGTCTCAGACCCAGGAGCTTGAAAATCGTATCAGGTATGTATAAATTGTGTGCTCAGGGTCTCCAGGTAAAATGAAGTAAAAGAGGTTGCTCTGTGTCTATCCCCTCGGAGGGAGGGGAGGGTGATTTTTCACTTTCACTCTCTCTGTCTCTGTCTCTCTCTCTGGTAAGTGCATGTGCCCTATGGCAAAGCAAAACATCTTTATTTTTATTTTTATTTTGGAGAGTTTTTTTGCTATAGAGCATGTGTGTTCACCAGAAAGACAGACAGAAAGCAAGCAATCACCCCCTGGGGGTATGGCCACGCCTCAATCCCTTCTCCTCCATTCTCCTCTTGGCATCTTGGATACGCACACACACACATGTGCCCGGCGTGAGTTTAAGCCACCGGGTCTGGGACTTGAACTGTGATTGACTACATGGGAGTCCAGTGACATAGCCATTATGCCAACTGCTGGTCCCAGAACATCTTTATTTTTTAAGAGAGATTTTTGCTATAGGGTGTGCACTCACTAGAGAGAAAGCGAGAAATCACTGCCCAGGGGGAATGGCTATGCTGCAACCCCTTCTCTTTCACTCTCCATTGGGATCTTAGGCACGTACGCACACATGCCCAGTGTGAGTTTTAAGCCACTGGGTATGAAATTCATGGGAGCCCAATGACATAACCATTATGCCATCTGCTAGTTCCACAAAACATCTTAAAGAATGAAAAAGAAAAAAAATTTCCTGACCCAGGCTTGGGAATTAGTAACATATACAGCATGAAAGTATAAATAATGACTTAAAGAGTATAATGTAACTGCAGAAAGATGGAACTGGATCCTTATCTTTCACCATTAACAAAAGTAAGCTCAAAATGGATCAAAGATCTGAACCTAAGAACTCAAACTGTAAAACTACTGGAGGAAAACATGGGGGATACTCTGAGACATTGGGATAGGCAAAGACTAGACTTCTTAAACTTTTGTGTCATTTTTCCAAAAGTTTGTAGTCAGTCTTGGTTAAGTCCAAGATCTGATGGCTTAAATCTCATACTGGGAACATGTGTGTGTGTGCCCAAGATCCCAAGAAGAGAATGGAAGAGAAGGGATCGGGGTGTGTGGCCATCCCCCCTGGAGTGATTTCTTGCTTTCTCTATCTCTGTCTCTGTCTGGCAAGCGCAAGTGCCCTATAGCAAAAACCTCTCCAAAAAAGAAAAAAAATAGATTCCCAAGGCATAGGCAATAATCTCCACAATAGACAAATGGGATTACATCAGATTAAAAAGGTTCTACACAGCAAAGGACACAGAAATTAGTGTGAATTGACAGCCCCTAGAATGGGAGAGTATGTTTGTAAACCATGCCTCAGATAAGGGACTGAAAGCCAGAATTCACAGGGAACTCAAGCTGCTGACCTGAATAAAAAACGATTAACCCAACTGGGAAAATTGGAACCAGCAATAGGCATAATGGCTGTCGCTGGATTCCTATGTAGTCGGCCACGGTTCGAGTCCCAGACCTGGTGGCTTAAACTCACGCCGGGCGTGTGTGTGTGCATGTCCAAGATCCCGAGAGGAGAAGGGGGGAGAAGGGACTGTGGTGTGGTCATCCCCCCTGGGGATGCTTTCTCTCTCTCTCTCTCTGCCTTTCTGACAAGCGCACGTACCCTATAGAAAAACCTCCCACTCCCCCCAAAAAAAGATGGGAAAACGAGCAGAACAAAAACTCTCTAAGGAAGACATATAAACCGCCAAAAAGCATATGAGGAAATGCTCAACATCCCTCATCATAAGGGGGATGTGAATTAAAACCTCAGTGAGATAGCACATAACACCTGGCCAAATGGCAAAGATTAAAAATATAAAAAATGATAAGAGCTGGCAGCGTTGTGGTGAAAGGGGAACTCTCCTACACTGTTGGTTGGAATGTAAATTGGCCAAGTCACTGTGGAAAACAATATGGAGGTTCTTCAAAGACCTACAAATAGAACTACCATATGATCCAACAATTCCACTCTTGGGTATCTGCCCAAAGGACAGAAGAGTGTTCAATTAGAAGAGCCCTTCCACATCAATGTTTATTGCGGCATTATTCATGATTGCTAAGACATGAAACCAACCTAAATGTCCATGAACAGATGAATGGATTGAAAAAGTGTGGGACATATACTCTATGGAATACTATTCAGCCATAAAAAAAGAAAAAAGATATTTTGATAGAAAGCAGTCGAATATGAAAGATTTATTGCTCAGTGAAGCAAGTCAGGCTATGAAAGAAAGATATTGTATGTCTCCACTTAATATATACTGACTGTCCACACTCCATGGTAGATACTGAAAGATTAGAGGGCATAAAAGAAATGAAAATAGTTATGGATGCTGGAGACCATGTGGAAGGAGGGTGGGAGAAGGGAAGAGTATAGGGAAGGAAATCAGGGGGAAAAAATAGAAAGGCAAGACATTTGTGGGACACACAAATGGTTTATTATCTATTGATGATAGTGTGTATAGTAGTCTCAACTGGACTGGTCTGAGGTGTATTTCATGTTGGCTAAATTCTCTTTATAAGCCAAATGATGTACAGAGATCGAATGTCTAAAAAAAGAATAAAAATTTTCAGAAAAGTGTATAATGTATGAATTTACTGAACATTTTCCATTTAAGTAGCATTGTATACTTAAAGTAACATATCAAATACATTTCTTAATAGCCAGAGGGCATGTGTGATCATAGGACTGAGGTGGAAAGACACACAGAGAAAGAAAGCACCCCCCAGTAGGGCTGTGTACACTGCAATCCCTCCTCCTCCTTTCTGTCTTGTCAGGATTTTGGGGTACCATATACACTCACCTGGCATGTTTTTCAAATCACTAGGCTGGGACTCAAACAGCAGTTGACCACATGAAATCTGGTTCCCTTAATCACTAGGCTATTGGGTCAGCTCTTGAATTTTTTTTTTTTTTTGAGAGGTTTTTGCTATATGGCGCGTGTGCTCGCCAGACAGACAGAGAGAGAGATAGAGACAGAAAGTGAGAAATCACCCCCCAGGGGGAATGGTCACGCCGCAATCCCTTCTCTTCTGTTCTCCTCTCGGGATCTTGGGCACGCACGCACATGTGCCCGGTGTGAGTTTTAAGCCCCCGGGTCTGGGATGCGAACTGCGGTAGACTACATGGGAGTCCAGCGACATAGCCATTACACTAACTGCTGGTCCCGCTCTTGAATAATTTTAATGAAAATAATTTTGTGGGGCTGGCTCCTTGGCCTGGTGGGTAAGTCAGCCAGGTTCCACATTACCCACTGGGCGGTTCAAATCCCAGATCCAGTGGCTTTAAAAACTCTAGGCACACATGTTTGTGTGCCCTGACTCCCAAAAGGAGGCAGAAAAGGGAGTGCAGCGTGACCATTTCCCATGGGGAGGTGCTTTCTCCTTTCTCTTTCTCTCTCTGATGAGTGCATGTACCCTTTATCAAAAAAAAAGAAAAAAAAAGTAAAATAAAGTCTACGTGGAGTATTTGAGCAATTGAAAACAAATAAATGAATAAATAAAATACTACTCCCTCTGGAAAAAAAATCTTAAAATCCTAAGCACTGAAGACCTTATGGCACATAAATAATATCCTATTGTTTAAGACTAAAATCATGTTAAATTAGTATTTAAAAGTTCCCCCAAATTCTGCTTTTTTATTTCTAGACATTTAAACACTTAATTTTTGTGTGTGTGTGTGGTGGTGGTGGTGGGATCCTGTTGTGCCAGTTACCTAGAGCACTTACTTTATCTGCCTACTGACTGAGCTTTGTTTATGTCAATAGAAATGCACAGGAAAGGGCTTAGAAAGCAGCACAGAAACCATCCACAGTGGCTACATCTGTGGAAAAGCAGAAGCTGGGGAGGGGGAGTACTTATGGCAAATAGGTATTTTCACATTTAACTCTATAGTTTCCCCCTACTCATTTATTACTAAAAATGTAGCCATTGATGACATGCACAATTATTTTAAAAAATACAGAGTGAAACAGTTTTTTAAAAAAGATTCCCTAATTTCAATATTTTGGTCCACCTGTATACTAACTTTTTTTTTAAAGATTTTATTCTCTAGTGTGGTAAAATACACCTTGCAAAATTTATCATTTTAACACTACTAACACTTAGGTTTGCATTTTAGAACAAGAAAAGACAATGTCACATCAGAGCGACAAAGAACACACCCATCGAACACACCGTCACCATGTCCACATTAAATCCTAACAGTGCTCTTTCGATGACAGAGATGCGGCGCTTGGACCAACAGCGCTGCTGAGAACATTTCTCTCTACTTCCCACACACAGCATGTGCCATGCACTGGTTAGAGGCTTGTTTAGGAGAAAGGTCAGCTGTACTATTCAGTGTTTCACTAATTTAATAGAAAAGTTGCTTAATAGAAAAGCGCTATTGAAACCTCCCCAAACAAGACTCATCTACGACAATGACATAATAATATGTAACAGGAAAAAAAAAAAAAGTACCACCCAACAACCACAGGCCTCACCACCCATCCCTATACTTCCCTTAATATGAACAGCTCTTACTGGTTTATAAATACTTGCGGGTGGCATCATCCCAACTGTAAAAGGTTTCTCGGTTCTAATCTTCTCCAAGCACTATGGTTCTCTCACAGACAGTAAAACCTACCGCTCTATCAAGATGTAGAGTCACTCTGCAATGCCCTGTTTCTTTAATGTTTTAGATAATATTACCAACTATGACTCATTTTCTCCCACCCACTTCCTTATTTAAACTTTCCCTGCTTGCGAGTCAGTATTTAAAATTAATTCACTAACCAAAGGAAAACAAACCGTTAGCTCTTTTTATCATTTAGGATTTTTTTTTCAGGGTCACTGAAAATTATACCATAGGTTGATTTCACTTCAGTTAAAGTTCTAAATATGTCAATTGATCACTTTGCACTCTAGCATTTCAGTATCAACCCTTTGGATTTCTGCCTGTACTGATGCCAATTAAAGCACAGCACCAAAAAAAAAAAAAAAAAAAAAAAATCCTGCACAGATTTAAAGCTTGGATTTGCCATTTATAAATTTTCCTATAATTTTCAATTCTCAACTCTCCTACAGTTATCAGTATCCAGTAAGAGAGAATAAATAATTGAAACATTTTTCTTATCTTTCAGAGATGTATACATTTTTTAAAGAATCATTTACTTAACTTTATTTTTCATTATTTTAAAATTTTGCCTGTATTCACCAGAGATGGAATGACAGAGACACAGAGAGAAAGAAAGTAAGTCACTGGGTCCAGGACTTGAACCACAGTCAGCCATGTGGGAGTCCAGTGTGTTAATCATCATGCCATCTGCTAGGAAATTTATTGTGCTTTTGATCCCCCAAAAATCCAAATGCTTTGAAAATGTCATAGTTCTTTTTTTTCTGTTTGTATGGAAAGGTTTTGGCTATAGGGCGTGTGCGTTCACCAGAAAGACAGAGAGACAGAAAGTGAGAAATCAGCCCCCAGGAGGGATGGCCACGTGGCTATCCATTCTCCTCTATTCTCCTCTCGGGATCTTGGGCATGCACACACACACGCCCAGTGTGAGTTTAAACCGCCAGGCCTGGGACTCGAACTGTGGTCAACTACACGGGAGTCCAGCAACATAGCCATTATGCCAATTGCTGGTCCCCAAAAAAGACATAGTTCTTAATGTTCCCAAAGCATGATATTGACATGAATGAAGAGCAAAAAGGATTAAAATCTTCTGGGCCAGCAAGTGGCATGAAGGTTAACGTGGCTGGATTCCATGAGGCTGATTACGCAGTTAAGTCCTTGACCTTGTGCCCTGAGGAACATGCTAGGCACATGAGCGTATGGGCTCAAAATTCCAAGAGAAAAATGGAAGACATGAGGCTGTGTCATGGCCATCCCCTCTAGGGGGTGATCTCTCACTTTTCCTCTCTTTCTCTGTCTCTCTCTGGCAAATGCATGAGCCCTTTAGCAAACTTAAAAATTTTTTTTTGCATAACAAAAATTATACAGTTTCTGTTTGCTTAGCCCATAAATATTAGGAACACAGAACCATCTAGAGCAACAGTGAACCTTTTTCCTTCTATCAATAAAATCTCCACCCCATTCTGACTCTTGAAATCAGAGTGGGAAGATCAACAGAAACAACATATGCACATGCATGTACACGTGCACACACACACACACACACACACACACACACACACACACACAGTGAGCTATCTCTTTGAAGAGAGGGCTGAAATGCTCGTTGGCAGCCAGAGCTTGACAGACTAACTCCTGACTCCTGGTTGGTAATCTGACTCTTTCACCTCACAGATGCAATGAAACGAGGGCTCAAAACCAGCAGTGGAATAGGTGGTGTTTCCCCTACTTGTGAGCTAATCTCAAGAGCTAGTCTCAGGCTCTACCTTCATCTCTTGGTGCTGGTCCAGCTGTCCCGGTTCCAGAGGGCTTTCTCCGTTTTCCCTCTCTTGCTCCTTGGCTTCTGTTTCTGGCCCTCCCTCTTCAAGAGGGAGCACCGGGCCTATGCTTGGCGTCCTGGAGCTTCCATCAGAAGCATTGCCATCGCAGTCATTTGTTGTGGGCGACGCAGGACCTGTGGAAGCTTCATCTCTTTCTCCGTTCACTAAGTGCGTATCAAGCAAGGGTTCTGAAGTTTGAACAGGAGTATCTGGGCTGAGAGTGGCCGCTTTGTCCTCCTCACATTCCACCTGGATTTGTGCTGCCATTATACCATTGGCCACACAAGTCTGTCTGCCCTGAGTCTGGTCTGTCTCATGTCCCTGTGTCTGGGGTGTGTGCTGGGAGAACTTCTGTTGAGGTGTGGTTGTCAGTCCGTGCCTTCCTGGGGTTCTAGGGGCATTCAAGTTCACAGCAGAATCTTTCTTCAGATCGCTGTAACTGGATAATGCGCTGGAAGATAAAATTCAAAGGAAGAATGAACACGCTGACATGGAAAAATGTGAGAAAAAAAGACAACTTTACTTCAGTTGAAAAGGGTTATGAGTGAAAATACTGGTTTCTACCTCTGATACTTTTTTAAAATTATTTTGTTGCTATAAAGTACATGTGCTTGTGTGTGTGTGTGTGTGTGTGTGTGTGAGAGAGAGAGAGAGAGAGGGAGGGGGGAGGGAGGGAGAGAGAGAAATCGAGAAACTACCCTCAGGGAGGATGGCCACACTGCAATCCCTTCTCCTCTATTCTCCTCTTGGGATTTTGGGCACACACACATACATGCCTGGCATGATTCTCAAGCCACTGGGTCTGGGACTAGAATCACGCAGTCAGCTATGTAGGAATCAGTACCTGCTGATCCTACCTCTGATACTTTTAAAAACATGGATTTGAATATTCCATGTAGCTCCCAGTCTTTAGGGATGTTATCCATATTTAAATATTTTTTTTCAGTTGCCAGAGTATGAGTGCATTTGCCAGAGATAGACAGAGAAAGAGAAAGCACCCCCAATGGGCCATGGTCACCCCACAACCCCTTGTCCTCCATTTCTCCATCCTGCTATGATTCAGAACATAGGCACACATGTACCTACCATGTTTTCCAAATTCCTGCTAGGGCTGGGATTTGAACAGTGGTTGGTCATGAGGGATCTAACTCTTTAACTACTAGGCAATGAGGCCAGTTGTAGATAGACATTTAAATAAATGATGAGCCTGAGATTTACTTATAGGGTCCGAAACATTTCCTTGGACTGCTTAACACTGACTAGTTAATAAACACTTGGATATAAGAAATATTTATATTAAATAAAAATCCTATTTCCCCAAGATCTTACTTTCTTAACATTTTAAAAAAACAAGTATAGCCAGCTTCAATTTATGAATAGATTGTAAAACAAGAAATCCTTCTTTTTAACTAAGAGAGAGATTTTTGCTTTGGGGCATGCATTTTACAGAGAGAGACAGAAAGAGAGAAATCACCCCCAACGGAGAATGGCCATGCCGCAATTCCTTCTCCCCCACACTCCTCTTGGGATTTTGGGCACGTACACACACATGCCCAGCGTGAGTTTTAAGCTGGTGGGTCTGGGAATTGAACCATGGCCTACTACATGGGGACTCAGCGATGTAACCATTATGCAATCTGCTGGTTCCACAGGAAGTCATTTTTATTTGGTGAGCAGAACACACTCTCAAAAACTTTATTACACAGGCCACAGTAGCCAAGTCGGTTCCTTTATCCCACTCTTGATACCCCCTCAATCTAGTTTCTAGTTTCTAGTCAGGAATAGAGATCTCCAGGGGCCAGCAGGTGGCATAGTGGTTAAGGTGCTGGACTTCCACATGACCAACCATGGTTTAAGTCCTGGACCTAGAGGCTTGCTTTTACTCTCTGGTCAAATTAAAAAAATAATAATAATAAAATTAAATAAATAATTCTTAAAAAAAAAAAAAAGAGATCCAGACTGTGTGAGGGTTTCCTTGCACTGAAGGAGAAAGTGACCCAGATGACAGCCTGTGAGGTTCCCCTATCTACCCCCTGGAGCCCCCAGTCTTACTCTGTTCAGGTCCCCTCACTCGCTGTGCTCCAGCCACGCCCCATGCTGTTGCCCATCCCCAGTAAACTTCGTGTCTTTGCAGTAGCTGCTTTATGCCTAGGACGATCTGCCAAAGACACTGGTGTGGCTTCTTTCCTCTCGTCATTTGGTTTCTGCTCAGATATCACTTTTTCAAGAAACTTTTCAGGATTAGCTACCTATAGCAGCACAATCCATCACTAACCCCACGTCATCATTTATTTATTTATTTATTTATTTAGGTAAAGAATGTGTGTGCATATACACAAGAAGAGAAAGTACCTTCTCATCACGCCATGATCCCTTTCCTGAGCCCTCTAGCTCCTCAGGATCTTGGATGCTAGCATGGATGTACCTGGTTTGTTTTAAAGCCAATCTGAGGATCCAAACCCGAGATCGGTCACCAGCACTACAGTCCAATATGCTATGAACTGTGCTACCCAGACTGGCCCCTATTGTGTTTTTCTTTGAAGTCCTTATTACTAGTTGATACTGTAAGCAATCCTAATAGGTACTAATGGGACAATGGAGCCTACTTCCAATACATAAGGACATTCCTGTGGAGATATTTGTATGGGTTTTATTTATTTATTTAGGTATTTGCCATACGGTCTGTACGCTAGCTAGAGAGGGATAAAGGGAGGGAAAATGTGATTTCCCGGGGAGACGGTCATGCTGCAGTTCCTGCTCCTCCATTCTCCTCTTGGAATTTTGGGCATGCACACATGTATGCATGCACATTTGGTTTCTGCTCAGATATCACTTTTTCAAGAAACTTTTCAGGATTAGCTACCTATAGCAGCACAATCCATCACTAACCCCACGTCATCATTTATTTATTTATTTATTTATTTAGGTAAAGAATGTGTGTGCATATACACAAGAAGAGAAAGTACCTTCTCATCACGCCATGATCCCTTTCCTGAGCCCTCTAGCTCCTCAGGATCTTGGATGCTAGCATGGATGTACCTGGTTTGTTTTAAAGCCAATCTGAGGATCCAAACCCGAGATCGGTCACCAGCACTACAGTCCAATATGCTATGAACTGTGCTACCCAGACTGGCCCCTATTGTGTTTTTCTTTGAAGTCCTTATTACTAGTTGATACTGTAAGCAATCCTAATAGGTACTAATGGGACAATGGAGCCTACTTCCAATACATAAGGACATTCCTGTGGAGATATTTGTATGGGTTTTATTTATTTATTTAGGTATTTGCCATACGGTCTGTACGCTAGCTAGAGAGGGATAAAGGGAGGGAAAATGTGATTTCCCGGGGAGACGGTCATGCTGCAGTTCCTGCTCCTCCATTCTCCTCTTGGAATTTTGGGCATGCACACATGTATGCATGCACACACGCCCAGCATGACTTTCAAGCCACTGGGTGCAGGGCTTGAACTACGGTTGGCCAGGTGGGAGTCTAGTGTCTTACCTACTATGCCACCTGCTGGCCCCTGTATGACACTTTAATCTAGGATTCCAGGGAGTGGGAGAGGGACACAAAACCCTGGGAGAGATTCCCAGTGCTGACACATGGAAAGCCCAGGAGACACTCAGTGAACCCAGGATCACCATGACGACCTTGGTCATGAGGATAATGTGCTAGCAGCAGGCAATACTTACTAAGTGCTACAGACTTCATGAAGTCCTTTACACTGATTATCCTGTTTCATTCTCTGCATAATTCTAAAAGCTGAGGACCTATACAAAGAAATTTAGGCTTACAAATTACAAAATGTGGCCGATAACACATGGTTACTTCTGGTAAAGCCAGGGTTCAAGCCATAAAGTCCAGTCTTCAATCTCACGATCTCCCCCATGTCGTAAGACACTGAGACACGGAGGGTAGGATGAGGGCAGGTGAAATGTGGGAACCAGGACCTGGACTAGCTGGGTTACCTGGCACAGGCAGAAAGATGACAGGGTAGAGGGAGGTGGGGAAACACCACAGCAAGGGCCCAGGGGCAGTGCTGAAAGGTGTGCTGCTGCCTCTGTCACTCTACTCACTCCCTCAGCCACTGCTGATCTGGACTAGAGAACGGAAACAGGGAACCAGACAGCAAGAAAATGATCAGGGAGAAAAGAGAGATGGAGGTCTCGCACCACAGGAAGGGAAGGACAGACCTGGTAGGGGACAATGTCATATGGAGAAAAGCTGGAGGTGCTCAATATAAATAAGTGTGACACACTTGGTTACTGATTTGCCTTCTAGAAGAGTATACCCTTGGCCTCGATTTTTCCCAGGTAGCCCTTGGAGATGTGAATCTGTCTTCTTTTCCCTGCCCACATTAGTGTCTGGTATCCCAGTAAAGAGATCTCCAACAGATCCTCTGAATCACACTTAGGCAAGCTCAGGACTTTTCTAAAGGACTGCATTGGATGGGAACTGGACATTTCCAATAATAAGTGGAATCGAGGTTATCTGTGATGGGGTGGGGAAGGGGTTCATAGAAGCAGGAGCTGAACCAGTGCTTAGAAGATCACTGCTCTATGGATGCCAAACCATGGAAGAAATAGTTGACCTTGTAGGATCCTTGGAAAAAAGCAACATTCAGTTCTGTAGGAAAATGTTATTTATTTCTGAAATCCTGAAGCCTTTTCTAGATTATAAAAAAAGAGTATACTCCCTTACTCTCCCTTTCACTAAGAGGGAAAGAAGGACAGGGAATAAAAAGGCAACCACAGTAAGTAAATAAAATCTGCTTGCTTTGGGGACCAGTAGGTGGTATGGCAGTTAAGGCGCTGGACACTCCCACATGGCCAATCGGTTTGAGTCCTGGACCTGGTGGCTTGCTTTCTCACTTTCCCTCCCTCTCTCTGTGTCTATCTGGTCAAAATTTTTAAAAAAGTATATAAAATTAAAAATAATTCTTCAAAAAAAATCTACTTGCTTCAAATTATCCTCTTAATGAAACAGTTACTCAGACTACGATATTCAGGTAAGGTCCTAATAGCAGTGTGATATGCCCCTCACACCATCCTGATCAGACCCCACTCCAACAGATGTTGGATCTTCCTTTCAGTTTCCTGTGGCAACCCAAAGCCCAGTGAACTCTCTCTGTTCCATCATGTGCAAGACTAAGCTGTGATAACTGAGTTTAAAATAAGAAACCACCCTGTAGGCACTCGGATGTCGCTCAACAGAAAAGACAAATACCCCACTAAAATCTACAGACCCAATGCAATATTAACCCACTCAGATACTCTAAGGGCCAGTTTGAAAACTGGCTGTTCTCACTGAGAACATATCGTTACTTTTCATATTGGCAGTGGACTCCACCTCAAATAATATTCCTTTACCAGACCTGTCAAAACACTGCCATCATACCCTATCTGCACTCAGAACAAGCTTGCTTATGACATCATAAATACATTACAGCACATCTTTCCTTAGAGCAAACCTTAAAACTTTGCATCCCAAAATGACTAAATTTGCAAAACTTAAAAAGGTTAAGAAAACCAACATCATTAAGTGGAATAACTGCAGACATTTCCCAAGTGAAGACTGGGTTACCAAAATGGTGAAGCCTACGGGACTCAGCCTCTGGAACACTGACTCACAGGAAGATTCACAAAGCTATCGCTGACCTGGGAGTGCTGGCCCTGGCATGAACTCTGACAATCCCTGCTTACATTACACTGTCACAGGGCGTGCCCACTGGCATCTGCAAACGGAGGGGTCGCTCTCTGTTACTGAATCAATTTACCCCCAAGAAGTAAAAAAAAAATTTAAGTGAAATTAAATCATTCTGGGAAAGATCACTGTAATTTAAGATAGCAAAGGTATTATATATATATCCTACTTCAGAGGAGATGTTAAAGTATAAATATTTATGACGAATGTTCCCATGATTGACCAGGAATGAAAAATGAAGGCAGGCTTTAAATAACTTCCCTCCAGAATTTATAACTAATATAATCCCATTTTAAACGAGGGTCACTGCAGTGTTGCGCTCAGTCACAAATCCTACAAGATTCTCGAAGTATTTCTAAACTGAGATTTAATTACATAAACAACAATGAAACCTGCGAAAAAATAATAAAATCATCAGATGGGAAACTACTCCCAAATATTACATTAGAATGAGTAGAAATATTTGGATTTAAAGACAAAAAACAAAGTATATACGTTCTGTTTAATAATACACTGATGTTTTGGGATAGATGAACATGAAATCCTTCCATGAAATTAAGATAAAAACAAAATAATTAGTTTAAATTGGTGTGGAGGGTCAGTCCCATAAGTGTTGTGCAGAGGAAGTTGGGTCCTAATAGCCAACCAGGGTTCAAATCCTGGCCTTGGTGGGTTGAAATACAGGTTAAGTGTGCGGGTGTATAACTGAATCCTGATGGGATGGAGAACTGAAGTTAACGGGATTGTGGTGTACCAGGCCTGACGTGTGTGTGTGTGTGTGTACGTACAAATGCACTCTCTTTCTCTCTTATGAGCATGTGCATTGTCTTCTAACATTAAAAAAGAACAGTGATGGAAATTCTTTCAGTCAAAAAGATTCTAAGGAAAAACAACTGAGGAGCTTATAAATAGAAAACCAATACACATGGGTTTGTTTTCATCTTTAAGAAATCATAATATTTCACTATTTTTTTAATCAAAACATTAGGACTAAAGAATTTAAAAAATTATACTTAATAAATACAAAGCTGAAATGCAGCATGAATTTTGCTATTGGTAATAATGACTTGTACTATGGGTAATAATCTTTCTTTACAAAACTTACCGTAAGATGGGGATGGTGACAGGAACACAGGGACAGACTGTGTGGGTGCAGATGACCCATAGTAAATAAAACGAGTCACAAAGAAGAAAGGACCCCAAGGATAAGACAAACCCTGGAAGTCGCAGTCACAAATACGCAAAGTGAAAAAGAGAACCTTCCAGCTTCCAGTCTGGACATCCAGAGACCAACAGAATGACCCATGAGGAGTGTGAAATGCACAGACACAGAAAAATTGAGACACACACAAGCGTACAGAGCTGGATGAAGAAGCTGCTGGCCAAGCGCTACAGAGAGTCCCAGAGAGGAAACGAACCACAGTGGGGCAAGAAGCAGTATTTTGCAAATTCACTTTTTCTAAAGTCCTACTGGGAAAAGATACTAAATGTTGATTTAGAAAAATCTCTGACTTCATCTTTTCAAAAATCAGTTTTCTTCCTCCCTCTGCTCCTCCCATTGTAAATTAACTCTTACCTGCCTCCTTCAAAGCGACTGATGAGATCTGACACCTTACTGGGCTTTTCTTTTGAGACACAAGAAGCAGAGGCAGGTTTAACTTCCTCCATCCTTGGTTTTGCACTAGGTAAAGCTTTATGCCTGGGGGTTTGGTGTCTATTGGACGAAGGTGAATTCTGCAGATGTAATGGCTTTGGAGGCACTGTAGAAAAAGAATAGAATTCAGTTTTCACTGATATTTGATTTTTTAACAAATTTTAAAAAAATTTCTGGTGTTTAGGATATAAAAATCTTCAATAATAGCAAACTACTTATTGTAAAATGGTCAGTCAAATTTGAAATGAACCTTACCCAAGAGACCTTTATTTATCTTGGACATTTGCCTGATGTCCTGTGGAAATTCCATCTTCACATTTAAGTGGCTCTTTTAATTTTAGTTCCCTTTAAAATATCTAGGAATCTAAATAAAGCTATAGCATTCCCAATGCTATTAGAGGGAACATAGCACCTACTCATCAACAAAGAAGAAAAGGTGCTGCATTTCAAACTGGACCCACAGTTTGCTATGAAACAGATTTTCTAACGCAGTCATCCCAGAATCCAGAGCTACTAAATTCAACATAAAAGCCAACAAAACAACAACAAGCAACAGAAATATAACGTTACATTAACATACCATCTTCCCACTTAACAAAAGCACTTTCTCTCCATTTGATCTTAAGTGAAATTTTTTATTTTACAGTCCTCTGAGGTAGGCACCATTATTCGCCTGGTACCTATGAAGGCTTAGAGAGGTTAAGCGAAAAGCCTAGGCTAACAAAGGCTAAGCTGGACTCGAACTTTTTCTAGTGTGAGTGCTGCTCCTCGTTATAAATCCAGTGAAAGGAGGCAGGGGGACACCAAGTCCTGTTTTCATTTTCTGCTATGTTATTCGGTGGTCAGGAAAGTCATGACCCATCTTTCTGTTTGATTTTTTTTATTCCTATGCAAAAATACGTCATGACTTTCCCGACGACCCGATACATAGTAGGCTTGCAGCAGTATACCAGAAATCAGGTGTTTGCTAAGTTCTTAGCTCAGTTAACAGAACAGGAACAGAGCATTCATGAAATACAAAAATGTATAGAATTTACCTAACATATTACAGATGAGAACACTGAATACACCCTAAGCGAATCATCAGCACAAGCATTACTTTAGAATATCAACATAGCTTTTCTCTAAGGATGACATCCAAGGTAAATGTTTATAACATGTATTAGTGCATCTTTTTCTATAACCAGTTTTAACAGGTCAAATATCAAGAGAACAGTCTCTGCTTTTCTTTAAACCTTTCTCCTACCTTCTGGAAGAAGGACAAGGGATCATACCTTCTTCTAATTACATGCCCCATTTTCCCCCAGCTGGTTACCCTGGTTTTCAGTTATCTCATCTCTTTTATAAACTCAGCTAGCTGACAGTTGCCTGATGCTCGCTGGCCTAGATTGCATCAGTTCTGTGCCAGTTATCAATTTAATACAGAGAAGGGGGAACAAATCCCAATGAGCTACAAATGGAGCAATTAATTCACTTAATTCTCTTTCAATAAAAAGAAGAAAATCCCAAAGAAAAAATAACATGTTTCTTTTTATGAAAATGGTATTTTCCAAGATATGTTCCCAGGGATGGTTAGTGTAATGCCTGCTTAGAATGAAGGGACTTACTAAGTGTAGTATTTGTTCATTTTAAGGGAGGGAAAGAAACTACTGTATTGAATAAAGACATACTAAAGTGGTGAAACAGGAAAATTTCCCACCCTTATAAAACAAACCTTTTAAAATTAGCAATAATTTTTAACATTCCTAACTAGAGTATTGAAAGAAGGAAGTGAATGTGTCCTTTGTATGTCTGTGTGGACTGTTATAAAATAACTCATCCATTTACCTCGAGTTTATTGAACATTCTTTCTTTATTATGTGTCCGATACTGTCAGGTGCTTGAAAAACTCAAGTAAGGGGCCCGTAGGTGATGTGTTACCTAAGGTGCTGGACTCCCACATAGCTGACCAAAGTTCATGACCACAGTTTGAGTCCTGGACCTGGCAGCCTGCTTTCTCACTTTCTCGCCCTGTGTCTCTCTGTCTCTCTGGTGAGTTAATGTGCCTTACTGTGAAAATAATAATAAACAAATACTTTTTTTTTTTTTTAAAGAGAGATTTTTGCTACAGGGCACATGCGCTCACTGGAAAGACAGAGAGACAGAAAGTGAGAATCCCCCCCACCCCCCCCTGGGAGGATGGCTGCACTGCAGTCCCTTCTCCATTCCATTCAGGATTTTGGGCGTGCACACGTGAGTTTTAAGCCACTGGGTCTGGGGCTTGAGTTGTGGTCAGCCATGTGGGAGTCTTGCAACATAACCACTACACCAGCTACTGGTCCCTAAATAAATAATTCTAAAAAAAACCCCAAACAAACAAACAAAAAACAAACCTCAAATAAAATGAGACCTATCAGCCAGTTTCTCAGAGTGGCTCCACCTATGTTCCCAATGTAAACTATGCTCAGTTCTCAAACTGTTCCTTAGCATTGTGAGCTTTCTTTCCAAAGTACTCAGTTAACTGTCCTGTCATTATTAATTAATTAGTAATTAAATATTACTAATACAAGTAATCATAAAACAGCAATAAAATACTAAATACATTTAATAGAGTTAAAGCTTTTTCCTCCTTGTAAACTTCAGCCTGCACCAATGCTTTCAGCTACTGCCTCTAAGGATAAGCCCCCCACCCCTCCAGATTCATCTCAATCTCTTTTCCATTTCTGATCTTTCTTTATACGTTAGGGGTATTTCTAAATGCTCTCTGGACATCTCCTGGGTGTCCCACCTGGTTCATTATGTCTAAACCTCAGTTGACTTCCACTTCTCCCTGCAAACCAGCTTCTCCCCTGCCTATATTCTTCATCTCCATGAATGGTGACATCATTCATCTCAGAATCATTCACTCGTCCAACAAACCCTGAACGTAGTTAGCTATGTACGGACAGGGAGTGCTGTGGGTGCTGTGCACACATGCTCCTTGTTCCAGTGGGGAAACCCCTGCCTGCCTCCAACATTGTTCTCCTCTAACATCGTTCACAATGCCTGTATATTATCTATCAGAGGCTCTCCCTCTCCCTTTCCACAGCTACTCCTCTACAGCCCTCTTATTTCTCACACATCCCAAACTCCCATGTTCTAATTCAAAACTCTACAGGCAGAAGAAACAACAAAAACGAAAGCTGGGTATATGTGTGTATGTAAATACTTCGAGTTTTTCATCAGCAACTTCCAATATCACCTCATTAACTTTTGCTAAGAGATGACAAATGGAAACTCTTATGAACTGTTACTGCATTAAGAATTTGAGGACCAGTCTGGTGGTTAAGGCACCTGGATCCTACATGGCCAACCACACTGTTTGAGTTCTGTACCCAGGGGCTTAGGAAACATAATGGGCATGTGTGTGCCCAAAAATCCCGAAAAGAGGGAGAAACAGAAGAAAAGAATTGCAGCATGACCATGCCCCATGGGGAGTGCTTCCTCACTTTCCCTATTTCTCCCTCTCGCTCCCTCCCTCTCCTCTCTTCAGTGAATGCATCTGCCCTCTGGAAAAAAATTTTTTAAAAAATGAATTTAAGATAGTCCAGGCTTAGAGGAAAAGAACAGTGTGATCACTGTCTGCCCTGGAGGCAAAGTGGAAGACTATTTGCTAATATTGCTTTTAAATACCAAAATAATTAGCAATTCTCTAAAATGATATATAACCAGTTACATATGAGGTATGGCAGAATATTCCCCCAAAGTGTGCCACTTGGCAAAAGGATTATTTTGAGCAAAAGGCACTTGGAAAGCAACAGGTGCAAGAAAGATATCCTGACCTCCCATTCTTCCGAAAAGCAAGAGACAAAACCCCCATATGGAAGATGTCCTTCTTATACCAGAAGGAAAGTTAACAGTTTTATCACGACTGATGGGGAGTTGGGGTTAAAAAATCTGTATAATCAAACCTTAGGAAACTAGTTCTTATCCTACTTACTTTTTTCCCCATCAACTGAGGAAAGACCCTTTTCCTTGCCACATAACTTACTATTCTTTGTTCAATTCAGCACATAAAAATTCACCTTTAGTTGCTTCTTTTTCTTTTTCAAAATTTTTCTTATATAGACTCCCACATATATATTAAAAATAATAATTAAATTTTGTATGTTTTTCTCATGTTAATCTGTCTTCAGTTAAATTTTAGGCCCAGACACTAAAAGGGTAGAAAAGCAATCTTTCCTCTCCTGCTCATAGACAGTCATGAAACTGAAAGAAGAGACTTCATGCTTATGAAGTACTTTACCTTCCTTCTCCCTTATACAGTAACATAATCCGGATTGTCGAGAATCCATTATAAAACTAAAAAGAAACTTAAATCTAGATCTAAAAAAAAAAAAAGACTCATGATTTTAAACAAGTAGTCAATATTTAAAAGCTTGTTCTTTTCCAGATTAGTTCTACAATGAATAAAAAGATCATACATTGTAAGCAGCAGCCTAAAGTCATAGAATATTATTGGTCTCTATTGGTATTAGAGACTATGGGAGTGGAAACTCTAAAGTTTCAATTCCTTTCTTCTTTTTAATAGTTTGATTTTTAAAATTTAATTTTCCCCCTCCAGATACCATATTGGTTCTAGAGACTAATACCATGGCATTTAGAAGAAGCAAAATCGTCTCCAGGTTAGGTTTCACACTGACAGCAGTTCAGCACATAACTGCCATCTTTCCTCCACCGCGTTGTTCCAAGTGCTTTTAGCGGGAAGATTTTCAGGTAAAAGGCAACCTGAATCCAAAATATCTACTACAACCTTCTTCACTGAGTAAGAACACATGAATGCATTCTGCTGGGATATGAAGAAATTCAGATTCACATTAGCAAGAATCTTGTTATATACTGAGATCTAAATCAAAACATGTCTACTGGAGAGCCCTCACAATAGGCTGTTCATTTTCTTTTGATGCAGACTTCTTGTCTTTCTTTATGTCTGTCTGCCTGTCTTTTTAATTTTTTTTTTTTTTGAAGTTTTTTGCTATAGGGCATGTGTGCTCACTGGAAAGAGAGAGAAGGAAAGTTAAACTCACCCCTCAGGAGAAACAGCCACGCCACAATCCCTTCTCCTCAGTTTTTCTCGTGTGATTTTGGGCATGTGTGCACACATGCCTGGAGTGCTCATTTTTTAAAAATTATTTTTATTTAATTTTATTATTGTTCTTTTTCAGTTTGATCGGAGAGAGACAGAAAATGAGAAAGCAAGCCTCCAGGTCGAGGACTCGAACTATGGTCAGCCATATGGGAGTCCAGCACCTTAACTACCACGATACCTTGATGCAGATTTCCTGAGCACTTGCTCACTACCTGCTTCGTCTCTATCTCCACCTCCACGCAGACTAGACTTCAGCTACAATGAGTTGCATACTGCATCAGAAGCTCTCTGTGTTTTCCCAGGCCTTCAGAATTTTGCATATACTTAGAATATCACTTGTAATCCTAGCAAACTCCCATACTTCCCACAAAGCTCAACTCCATCATCGACTCTCTCCAAAGAGCCTTACCTACCCCTGCCCTCCCACACCTGCCTCACACATCCTCACATAGCTTCCTCATTAACGTATGCCACCTTGTTCTATAATATTTGTGAACCGTGGTTGTCCCACAGGACTTCAAATTCCTTTCATTACAGAAAATGAGTCTTACTGACCTTGGTTTCAACTTTGTCATTCTGACCCTTCTGATTATATGTTAAGATTTAGCTCTTAAGGAAGATCACTATTTCACAAAACTGATTCATCATTGAATTTTATTTTCACTATCAAAGACTGAAACATTAACAAATATCTACATTGAAAAGTAAATGTCTAGAAAAGGATTTAAAAAGTAGACTACAGGGCCAGCCACACGGCCTAGTGGTTAAGGAAGCCAGATCCCACAGAGCTGACAACGCCATTCAAATTCAGATCCAGCAACCAGAAAACCACACTGGGCACATGTGTGTGCCCAAAATCCTTACAGGATGGAGAAATGGAGGAGAAGGGATTGTGGCATGACCACAGCCCATTAGGGAGTGCTTTCTCTGCAAGTGTACATACGTCTAGCAAATTTTAAAAGTAAACAAAGAAATAAATAAAATGCATACCACATAGCAGAACTCTAACCATGAAAGCACTTTCTAACTGCACAAAACTAATGTTATCTATGATGTACTTATTTTTAAAATGTTGTATTTTATTTCTGAATGAGCGCTCAGGTCTTACCTTGGGCTCCTCCTGCCTCAGCCCTCCTAGCTAGCCAGAACTACGGTGTGTATCACTGCACCCAGTCTGTTTAGGTTGGGCCAGGAACCAAACCTGCTGCTCAGGCCTGAGGCCCAGTAGCTCAGCATCTGGGTAGCAGTGTCTTAACAGGATGTGCCCCTGTGGCTGAGCCCCAGACTTGCCAATTCTATGATTCCTACCTATGGAGTTTCAAGGAGGGACACAAAACCTCAAAATAATAATGTCCTTAATCTACCTCTATCCCCTTTGACCCCCCACCCCTTGCCTCTTCTGTGATCCTGGTGAGGAACTAGAGCTTAGGGACCCAAATTAGACTTATATATAAGTCATATATACTGTATCATATGTAATCAAAGAACAGGAGTAACAACCAGAATAAAGAACTCCTTAACCTTATTAACTAAAAGACCCAGCAATACAAAAAACATAAACAGGGGGGAAAAAAAGTGTTCACCATCAATAACAAGGAAAATTCAAGCGAAATCCATAACATGATACCACTTTAGTCCCTTAAATCGACCCCAAATGTTCAATCTGACAACCCCGGGTGTTGGTATTGAAGCAATGTGAACTCTCATCCACTGTCAGTAAGAGTATAAATTGATAGAACAACTAACAATTCAGCATTTCCAAAACACATATCCAAGAGAGATGCTCATACACCTACAAAGTTGTTTTTTTCTTTACATTTTCATATTTTTATGAATTCAACAAATATTCAATGAACAGCTCATGAGTCCTAGGCACTTGAGCATATCAGTGAGCAAAAGCAAAGACGATAAGCACAAAAATGTAACAAGTAAA
This sequence comes from Tupaia belangeri chinensis, assembly GCF_000334495.1. NCBI lineage: Eukaryota > Metazoa > Chordata > Mammalia > Scandentia > Tupaiidae > Tupaia > Tupaia belangeri. Next base: position 1,336,215 of record NW_006205376.1, on the reverse strand, counting down.
TCACATGTATGAAGGTAGTAAATGATCAGTGAGAAAAAGGGAGGGGGAGGCAGATGGCATGGTGGTTAAGGGTGCTGGACTCCCACATGGTTGACCGTGGTTTGAATCCCAGACCTGGCGACTTGCTTTCTCACTTTCCCGTTCTCTGTCTCTTTCACTGTACCTCTCTGGTCAAATAAAATAAAATAAAATAAAACTAAATAAAATAATTCTTTAAAAATAGAGACAGAAAAAGGGAAGGAGCTAAAAGAACATGATAAATGGAATCAGAGTAGGGAGTAGACGGAAGGGCAGGTTTCAGTATTAAATATGGTGTTTAAAGTGGGCCTCTGAGCAGGTGGGATCTGAACCACACTTGAAGCTGAAAGGGGTCTTTGGAAAGAGTACTCCATCAGCCACAGTGTCAGCCACAGACTGTGAAGGGCTGGGGGACAATGTGATGGGAGCAGGATGAACAAGAGGGAGATCATAGGGACTAGGTCAGGGGGTGGCCTGAAACTGGATGACCATGTGGACCCTTTAGGGATTTGACCCTGTATGAAATTAGAAGTTGCTGCCGAGTTCTGAGACCAGAGATAAATTTCAACAGCTTCACCCTGAATGCTATGTTGAAAACGGAAGGGGATACAGGGTGCAGAAAAACAATGAAAAAAGTTATTGTAAAAGTGCAGGCAGAAGACTGGTATTTAGAGAGTGAGAAATACAGTCATGCACAGCATAATGACATTTCAGTCCAGAGACTGCTTATACGAAGGCGGTCCCATAAGATGATAATGGAGCTGAAAAAGTCCTAGAGCTTAGAGACTTCGAAGCCTCGTGTCCTAGCACAATGCACTATTCACGCGTCTGTGGTGAGCGTGGTGTAAATAAACTGACTGTGCTGCAGCTGAGTAAAAACACTGCAAGTTCGACTGTACAGTGCATCACCCTGCACGGTAAACGACCGTTACTGGCTCATGTACTATGCTTTTACTGGAGAGTGAACTTCTACCTATAAAAATTTACTGTAAAGCAGTATGTCCGCATCGCACATTTACCGCATCTTTTGATTGCAACATTTTCTCTTATGCTTGATTTAATCTCATGTTGCTTTGTTCACTACGGCCCTTCCATTAGGATGTGAGGACATTTCCTTCTTCCTGGAAGGAAGGAAAAGTTTTAGATAAAATGATAATAAAAGTTAAAAAAATGAAATCTTACATTTAATAGCTATATAAAGTATTTTTGTGCAGTTGTACAATGTTTGTTTTAAACTGCTATTGCAATAGAGTAAAAATGTTTTTTAATTAAGTAGCTTAAAAGGTAAGGTTACAGTAAGCTAAGGTTAATCTATTATTGAACATTTAAAAAAATAAACTGAAAGTGGGGCCAGTAGATGGCGTAGTGGTTATGTCACTCAATTTCCACATGGCTGACCATGGTTGGAGTCCCAGAACTGGTGACTTGAAATTCACACCAGGCACGTGTGTGCATGCCCAAGATCCCAGGAAGTAGAAGAAGGGATTGTGGTGTGGTCATCTTCCCTGGAGGGATGATTTCCCACTTTCCCTCTCACTGTCTCTCTCTGGGGAATGCATGTGCCATAAGGCAAAAACCTCTAAAAGAAAACCTGAATGTAACTTAAATTTACAATGTTTATAAAGTCTAAGTAGTGTATAGTGGGTCCTAGGCCTTCACATTCACTCACTGCTCACTCACTGACTCACTCAGAACAACTTTCAGTCTTGCAATCTCCATTCATGGTAAGGACCTTCTGCAGGTATGTGTTCTTATCTTTGATGTGTGTGTGTGTGTGTGTGTGTGTGTGTGTGTATGTATGTGTGTTTGTGCTATGGGGCATGTGGGCTCCCTGGAGAGACAGACAGGGATGATGAGAAATCATCCCCCAACCCCACCCTAGGAGGATGGCCATACTGCAATCCCCTCTCCTATATTCTCCTTTAGGGATTTTGGGTATGAACGAATACACGTCCAGCATCAGTTTAAAGCCACCAGGTTCAAGACTCATACCGCAGCCAGCCATGTTGAAGTCCAGCACCTTGACCACTATGCGGCCTGCTGGCTCTTGATACTATATTTTTACTATACCTTTTCTATGTTTAGATACACAAATACGTTTTGTTGCAATCGCCTGCAGTATTTGGTACATAACATGCTATCGAGGTTTGTAGCCTAGGAACTATAGGCTATGCTCTGCAGCCTGAGTGTGTAGTGGAGGCTATACTGTCTAGGTTTGTGTAAGGACACTGTGACAGTCACGAGCAGATGACGCTGCCGAATGCTGCACTTCTCAGAATGTTTCCCTATCATTAAGCAACGTATGACTGCAGTTGGTCTCTAGTTTTATTTTAAAAGTCTATTCCTAATATACTAAATGTGGGATTTGAGAGAAAAGGGGGAGTTAAAGATGACACTGAGACCTTGGGACTACACAAAGGACAAAACTGTCATCACCTAACACAGTAGGTAGTAGTTTTTGTTTGTTTGTTTGTTTTAAGTTTTGATATAGGGTATATGTGCTTGCCAGACACAGAGAGAAAGTGAGAATTCACCATTCCCAAAGGGGATGTGGCTATGCCACAATGCCTTCTCCTCATTTTATTCTCAGGATTTTAGGCATGCACACACATTTGACCAAAGTGTCTTTCTTTTTTTTTTTGGAGAGGTTTTTGCTATAGGGCGCATGCACTTGCCAGAAAGACAGAGAGAGACAGAGAGATAGAAAGCGAGAAATCACCCCCCAGGGGGGATGGCCACACCACAATCCCTTCTCCTCCATTCTCCTCTCGGGATCTTGGGCACACATGCACACGCGCCTGGCATGAGTTTAAGCCACCGGGTCCAGGACTAGAACTGCAGTCAGTTACATGGGAGTTCAGTGACATAGCCATTATGCTAACTGTGGGTCCCTCAAAGTGTCTTTCAAACTGCCTGGTCTGGCACTTGAACTGCAGATAGTGCCATGTGTGATCCAGCTACCCTAACCTCCACATCACCTGCTGGCCTAGTAGGTAGCAATTTTTGAAGACCATCAGTTTTATTCATGCTGAGTTTAAGCTACTGATGGGATCATGGATGAAGTGGACTTACATATGGCCGAATTTGCAGAGTGTGAATGAAAAAAATTAATTTAATTATTTAAAATAACAACCAGATATGCAAAGTGATTTTAAAGAATGAAAAGAGAAACTAATTGCCAATTTAGAGAGTGTTAGTGGATACTCATTATTCATAAATATGAAAAAGCTAGCTCTATATAAATGCATTATACCCTCATGATATGTTATACTTTCAAAAGAATGGATAATTATACCTGGACTGCTTTACTTTAGAAGCAAATGAACAGATTAAAATTCTCTATACTCATACAATTTATTCTAACAATAATGTGGCTTTCTGACTTCATGAAACTTTTTAAAACATTTAGATTTAATGATGTGACCATATGTGAGGTGAGCTTACCAAAATAATCATGACCTATAGAGCATTTTGAGGCTCAAAGCTCTTAAGAGAAAAAAGAACTATCAACTTTAATTGTTGAAGAAGCTATTTTGGGTTATGTCTAGCATGGCAGGAAACAGGCCAATGTTAAAAGTGGTGAGTAAGAAGGCTCCTTTTGGAGGTTGCTCAGGAATTTGTTTGACTGATAGGATTGGTATGAAGTGAATGAGCCATTGTTTGCTAAGGCCTTAGGGTATTTTCTGAAGCTGAGGTATTGTAAAACAAGCCCTGTTAAGCAAATCCACTTAATAATCTATATACTCCAATTTAAATCAAATGCAACCTTAATCTAATTTTTAAAATGTAGCTCTTTTTCCTTTTTAAAATCTCTTAATTCTTCAAATGTATTTACTTACTGGTAATTAATAGGGACAAATATAAACATAAGCATTGTATTGCTCCAGACATATCACTGCATTATTTTCACTAAAAAGATACGCAAAGTTGTCAAAGTAAACTGTAACTATGTTCTCATTAGAACTCCATATAAGAAAGAAAAACAAAAAGCAAATGAAACGAAAAACCTATATAAGAAAGAAAGAAAGAAAGAACGAACGAACGAACGAACAACAACAAAAATAAACCAAGCAAATCCAGGATTTAATTATGTGCTCTTTTAGAGTCTAGAACACAATCTCTCAAACTGGGCACTGCTGACGGCTCCATTCAGATAGTTACCGGTGGGATGCCGTCCTGGGTGGCACAGAAGGTGTGGCAGCATCTGCCAGTAGCAGCTCACACAGGTAGTGCCTAGTGTCCCATGGAAAGGGGGGAAAGGGAGGCAAAATTGTCTCCAGTTGAAAACTGTCAATCAAGAATGAGTCCTCAGGGGCCAGCAGGTGGTATGGTGATGAAGGCGCTGGACTCCCACATGACTGACTGTGGCTTGTTCGCTTGCTCACTCACTCTCTTTTTCTAACACACACACACGCGCATGCACTCTTTCTCTGGTGAGCACACATGCCCTATAGCAAATTATAAAATAGTAATAATAAAATAATTCTTTAAAAATAAAGAATGAGTCTTTAATTAAATTAATATTGCTGGGGACCAGCAGTTAGCATAATGGCTATGTCACTGGACTCCCATGTAGTTAATCACGGTTTAAGTCACAGACCCGGTGGCTTAAATTCACACCGGGTGCGTGTGCGTGCGGGCCCGCCCAAGGTCCCGAGAGGAGAACGGAGAAGAAGGGATTGCGGTGGTGTGGCCATCTCCCTGGGGGGTGATTTCTCGCTTTCTGTCTGTCTCTCTCTGTCTTTCTGGCGAGCGCACACACCCTATAGCAAAAACCTCTCCAAAAAACAAAATTAACATTGCTGGACTTTGACACTTCAGCACCCACTTTTCACAGTCTGTAAGGGATCTGTAACAGGCCATGAGAGAGTCAAGACATCGTCAGAGCTCTAGTTCCCTGCCCCTTGCAGCAAGCCCCCATTAGCATCCACTTTCCCTTCTCTGCTCAGTCACCCAATTGTTCTTAATAGTCTAGAGAATCAGAACTCACATCTCTTCCTTGAAGAGTAGGAAACAGGTATTATTGGATAATAAACCAATAAACTGTGCCGAACCTCTTTGGCAGCTCCTCTGCCAATACTAAATTATAGCCCTGTTTCAGGGACGTGGGTTTCTTCAAGGTACGCATTCATTCTTAGAGAACAGCAGGAACCAAGTGGAGAGCCGTGGTGATGGAACAGCATTATAGGTGTGCCATCAGCTATGTGAGGAGATGCAGTAATGCAAAAGGCAGAACAGAACTAAGTCCAGGGGCCAGCAGGTGGTGTGGTGGTTAAGGCACTGGCCTCCTACTTGGACGACTGTAGTTTGAGTCCTGGACCTGGCGACTTGCTTTCTCACTTTCTCTTGCTTTCTGTCTTTCTCTGGTGAGCATACATGTCCTATAGCAAATTAAAAAATAATAACAATAATAAATTTAATTTAATTTAATATAACTGAGTCAATGATTAAAATATAAGAGATTTTGAAATGACAGAAAAAAATACAGTGGAGATGGGCACCAATACCCAAGACAATGGGATGAGGAGGTTGGAAGACTTTGGGAGGTGATGAGGTCATGGGGCAGAGCCCTCATTAATGAGACTAGTGCCCTTTGGCCAGCATGTGGAATCATCGTTAGGGCACTGGACTCCCACATGGTGACCGCAGTTCAAGTCCCAGACCTGTGGGCTTGACAATCACACAGGGCTCATGGGTGTGCACCCATGTGCCCTAAATCCTGAGAGGATGGAGGGGAAGGGAATTAAGGTGTGGCCATCCCCCCCAGGAGTCATTTCTCATTTTCCCTCTGTCTTATGCATGAAGTATATGGCAAAAACATACATACATACATACATACATACATAAAATAAAACTAAAAAGGAGGCCCCAGAGAGACCTGTTACCCCTGCCACCATGTGAGGCTGGTAAAAAGAGGGCCATGTATGAACTAGAAAGCAGGCCCCCACCATTCACCAGTCCTGCTTGTATTTTGATCCTGGACTTCCCAGCCTCCAGAACTATGAGAAATAAATTTCTATTGTTTATAAGCCACCTAGTTTATAATATTTTGTTATAATTGTCTAAATGGACTAACATATAGGGGAAATAAAATGGCATGGTTGGGTTAAAATTTTAGCCTTGAGTGCCAGGGAAAGGCCAAATGATGAGTGAAAATATTTTGAAAAAGAAGTGATTTATTTAAGTATGTTAAGTTACAGAAAATTGTATATAATTAGCCTATATTTAAGATAAGAAATACTTAAATGGCAATAGAGTGACTTTAATATAATTAGAAAACAGCAAGAACAACCTTCAATGTTGTCTCCCTAAGGAATGGGATTATTTTGGCACATGGCAGCTCAGGAAGGAGAGTGCTATGACTTATCTCAGCACGTTGACCGTGAAAAACAATGAAGTAATGCAATACATCTTCCAAAATAAAAGCTTTCTAAATAATGAATGTCTTGTTTTTGATCTGGGCAATGACATGAAATAGAATTGCATTCACTTTTTTATATTCTTCCTTTCTATTTGATACTCGTCAACCCAGCTCTAATAAGGTGGAATTTTATATTTTGGTAATAAAATTCTTTAGACCAGGAATAAAAATAATCTTTATGTATACACAAGAGGACTTGGAAAAATGTGTGGAAAATGGAAGTAAAGTTTATGTTGATACAAAAAAACCTTGAAATCCATGCATATTTTTCTCATAATATGCACGTTCCATGAACTTGCAGAAGAGTTATAGGGAAGAGTATGGTCGAAAGGCAAGTTATAAGCTCAGGAATGGGCTATCCATTTGAACTGCCAATTATTTGGCCTTGCTTGATAAACCATATGGCATACCACAAATGTAGCTACTAGTGAGAACAAACATACCAATATCCCTTAATCTACAAGATTCTATTTTAAACTTCTTTTCAAGGTTTTCTTTCAGAATCCCTCAAACACAGACCTTTAAAGAATAAGACCCATTCTTCTATAATGCATTTTCTATAACCCTTTTTCTTTTACAAGAACAGGAAAGAGACCAAAGCAAACACAAAATAAACAAAACAAAAACCCAGAAATGGGTTCTACTAAAGTACAGTAATTCTGAAAGTACCTAGTATTGCTTCTTGGCTCAATGTTCAGCATTCATTATAAATAAAAATCTATTAGGAAGAAACTGTACATTAAATCATTGTGTAGCTTAGCTTTTTTTTGGGTTACATTTCAAAAGGCCCTGCTCTCTCTCTTTCATCAAAACTGCCATCTCAAAGTTAATGCCCAGTTCACTGGAAATTTCTTTGTAAAAGGAAATGGTCACTGAGCAAAAGATTCAAAGCTTTCCACAATGACATTCTTGCTTTCCCTTCACTGGTCACTCAATCCTGAATGGAAGGACGGGGTGCTTTCCATTTCTATGGATGACCTTCCCAAGCAGAATTTCAAGCCCCAGTTCATTAATATCATCAAATTCCATTTGTGTTAAGTACATTAAGCACTGTTTGCAGATTAGCTGTTTCACAGATCTTCTGACCCTTGGCAAGTCTTTTTGTCCAGAAAGTAGTTCCAAGAGCATTTATAACACAGTAAGTCAAGCCCTGACTAGGCCAGACATAACTCAGGGTGGGGGAGATCACAGTCCCATTAAGGGGGCATGCGTGCAATCTCGGCAACATGAAACATCCATAATAGAGAAACACAGACGTTATTTCAGGGGCAGAGCAAATACCAGCCTCTACCTGAAAAGTTTCACAGTTGATTCTATGAACCATAGTGCACTCATTCCTCTCCTCTGTATCTAAAAACTCTCTTTGTGTCGTCATTCCCTTGGATAGCTTTCACTGGTCCACCAAGCACCTGCCCTGATCATAAACCCCCAAACAAGCATACCTTGTGGCTTTGGACTTGCAGTAGAGTGTTTAGCTGGCGTGTTTCCATTTATTCCCTGAGCCTCTTCATCCAAGACATTCTGATCAACCAGTGTGGTTGTGCTGCTTGTCAGACAGGGTGAGACTAGAGTAATCTTTGGACAAGTACTGCTGCCTGTGGGAGTTCAAAAAGAAAGCGCAGGTAAGTACAGAGGCACAGCACAGCTGTCATGTGGACTAAACTTCTCCAGACCCCATAAAATAAAAACAGTCACAGTTACAAGATGAAGCATAGAAAGACTTCTGTGTGTTCTGGTCTTGACGAACAGTATTCCTGGGAAAGGCCTCATCCCACGTGCTTCAGAAACTTATACTACATGCTGACAGAGGACTGTTACACACACACTCCTCCTTTCCTTGCAGGGCCACAGAAAGGGCAGAATGCAGCTGCTACCATTTAGGCCAGGGAGAGGACAGGAGGGCCCCAGAGCTAATCTGTTAAAAGCGTTCCTCTCCAGTGTCCAGTCAGTCTCCAGTCATCAAGTGACTCAAAAGAACAAAGCAGAAAAGCACCAGTGTGACAGCTGATCTAAAGACTCCTGAAGAATGGCTCAATTCAAAATGAACAAATGCACGTGTGTGTGTGTGTGTGTGCGCGTGTGTGCACACCTCATCCACAAAGCTTACTCAGACTCCATATTAGCATCCTTGACACGAGCTGATGGTAACCCACGTTTTCCAAAGAATGGTGAGGTTATATAGATAACACTGCCACGTTTATTTAGAACTCAAATCCCCAAATGTTCCTAAACAAGACTGAAACACATTATGTGACATAGACGGAAGAGAAAATTTAGTTTCTTTCTTTTTTTCAGTTCATTAATTTCTGAGAAAGAGAGGAGAGAGAGAGAGAGGAGAGAAAGAGAGAGAGAAGAGAGAAAGAGAAAGGAGAGGAGAGAGGGGAGAGAGAGAGAAGAGAGAGGAGGGAGGGGGGGAGGGAGAGAGGGAGGGGGAGAGGGGGAGAGAGAGAGAGAGAGAAAGTAGTGATACAACCGCAATGATGTCTTCACATCACAATCCACGTCCAGCCTGAGCCAGCCAGGGTCACAGGGGCATCTCCATGCCTGGTATGTACAGAGAGGTCCCGGGACAAACCTGGGACCTTCCTGTATGGCTTCAGCACTGCGGAACACTGTGACCCCCATGCCACCCTGGCTGGTCAGTTATTTGTCCAATTTCTGATATGAGAAGTTAAACCGACACAGGAGTCTGCAGTGATCAGACCCAACACTTATGCAGGTTCTTGTCCAATGCTCACGAAGAATTAGAAACACATGGACAAATGCAGGGGATAGTAAGCCAAGTTTATTAGGAAAGAATAAAAGCTTCCAGTGAAGTGGAAGGGGGTGCCCGAATGGGTCATCCCCTTAGGGTAGGAGTGGCCTAGTTATATAGGCCCTGATAAACAAAAAGAAAGAAAAAAACGTATGCAAACAATTTTTGTCTAAGGAGATAGCAGAAAAAGAACTTCTGTTTAAGAGATGCCAGTGCAGGTGTGCTGTACCACCGGGGAGTTTCGAGTTAATCAGGGTCCTTGAGCTGGGCAGGTTTAACTGTCAGGACGACAGTTAATTTGTCTATTTCTAGACTAGTCAGCAGATGGCCCTACATTTCAGAAATGTATGAAAGAAGAGTATATTGTTCAAGGTCCTTCCTCTCCTAGTCTTCAGACCAGGAGAGATTACACTCTGGGTTTGGAATGCAGTAATGATATGGAAAGTATTGGCTTTAAGTTTCATTATCTTAAGCAAGCAGCTTTTTATGTAAGCAAGTAGTGAGAGCTAATAATTGACTTTCGGTGAGAGCCGCAAATGATTTCTATTATAGGCCTGCCTATAGTGACTCCATATTGTCTCTGTTCTCCATTCTGTGAACTCCTGACCCTATCTACCTAGCCAGAGATTTCACCCTGTCTCAATGCTGAATTTCATCGACTTTTAAAAAAGTCACATTCAGGACTAGCAGTTGGTATAATGGCAATATCACTGAACTCCCATGTAATCGACCACGGTTTGAGTCCTGGCTTTAGTGGCTGAAATTTATGCAGGGCACATGTGCTTGCGTGCCCAAGATCCCGAGAGGAGAATGGAGGAGAAGGGATTGTGGCGTGACTATCACCCCTGGGGAGTAATTTCTCACTTTTCTGTCTCTCTGTCTCTCTCTGTCTTTCTGGCAAGCGCATGTGCCCTACAGCAAAAAACCTCTCCAAAAAAAAAAAAAAAAAAAAAACAAGAAAGAAAGAAGAAAAAGAAAAGATCTGATTAAAAGAAAATAAAATATCTACAAGAAAATTCATTACGCCAGAGTCCAAATTTGTTATTTAAGAAAATATTTGGGGGCCATGTGGTAGCTCAGGGTTCTCACAACTGAGCCCACACAGAAAGGGTCCTGGGTTCAAGTCTCAGGACCTTCCCTGAGTACACTGGGCCCACATGTGCATGCACTTGACCTGGGCCACCTGAGACTTGGGCTGGATTGTGGCATGAGGACCCTAGTGGGGATGCCACCCAACTCTCCCTCTTACTCCATGAGAAAATAAATGGATAAGTAACCATAAAAAAACTTATTTGGTTAAGAAATAACAGAATTTTATAGACTCTAAATAGCTAAAAAGAGAACTATATTTTAAAAAGCCATAATTATTAATCAAAATAAGAAAAGTGAATTTCAGAAAACCCAATCAACTTTTTATTGAGTTGAAAATATTACCCCTTAATCCAACTAATGATTAGATAATATTAAAAACCACATCACTGCTTTATTTTCTGCACTCTCCTTAATATTTATCTTGGTAAATGGATTTTTACAAAATAGCAAATGTTTCAAGTATTGTCTGAGAAGTTATTAGAGAGCCAGTGCTAAAATAGAAATTAAATGAGTTTTCATCAGATACTCTTAGGCTAAAATGGTATATCTACCAGTAGGATTAAGCACTGTTTTTTTTTTCTTTATTATTATTATTTATACATTGGGATTAAGCATTGTTTAGCCAAATACAATCAAGGCCTAGAAAGCAAGCGTTATGAAAGATTATTTGACAGAATATAATTAAAATTTTAAACAGAAGAAATAGAAGTCCCAGACTTTAAATATTTGAGTTTATGCACCTTTTTGGAAACACTGTGCAAAGTAGGCCAGGTATATCCCCCAAATCCTCAGTCTATCAGGCAACCACTTAGCCTTTTAGAGGGATTTGGATGTTTCTTCCACAGTGATTCCCCATGCTTAATACCCTAAAAGCCACCTGCTGGAGTCTAGTGAAGGATGGCTTTAGGACAGAGACAGCAAAGACCCAAAACTCTTCCCTCCATCGCCAGGGGAAGAAACTGTAACACTATCATCAAATGAGACCCTGCAGAAGTAAGAACGCAGCTTTCACGTCAATTTATGAAAGCCAGCCACAACCAGACCATAAAAAGGGGGAAGTCGATGAGAGAAATGAGGAAACAAAGTAATTTGAGCCTTTAAAATATAGATCACCCTTATAAATTAAAATACGAAACAAGTTTAATCATTAGTTTATTTAGAAACAAGTCTACCATAAATATTCATTTGAAATTGGCAACTATTTAGGCACTTAGTTTCTAGACGGCAAACTTGCAGGGTATGGAGAATTTGAAAAGTGTCATATTTATAGAGAATACCTCCCATGAATGTGCCAAAATGCCTGCAATACGAGGTCAAGTCTGTATTCATATTCTTATAAATTCAGTAAAGTCATGATTACAGATCTCTCGTCAGTGGCAAGCAAGCCATACAGAAACTTCACGTTAGATCATTACGTAAAATGAGTCTCCAACCCTCACTCAGGATCACAAAGCACAAAAACATGGTGAAGGACACAGAGGACACGTTTAAAGGGTTGTTTTGTTTTGTTTTACAGAAGTCACTGCAAACACACAGCAGAGGACACATGTGGCTGTGAGGCCCAAAATACTGACAACACGGCCCTTGACAGGAAGTTGCTACCACTAGTGTAGGTCACGCATAACATCAAGAAGCAACATTTTATTGACACTCATCTGCTAACATCTGACATCCTAGCAATAAAAAAGCAAAACCCTTTTCCTTGTTTATGACGGGCTCCGCTACTCACATTTGGAGACAGTTTATTTGGGTGCCAGTTGCACAACAAAGAACTGAAACCAAAATTATAACCAGATGGTCCACCCATTCAAAGGAAAAAATCTTACAATAACTGTATGGGCTTTTAGATTCCCAATGACCAAAAAGAACTAGAAGTGATTTATAATTAGACAGTTATCGTGGGCACAGATGTGACCAAAGTGCAGTATGTGACCTGCCTTTTCAATGCTATCTCCTCTTGAGAACTGGTAAATCCATAGCCAGGAAATTTATTCAAACAAGTCCCTAAACTTCTAGAGCTCCATAATAAATTTTCCGAAAGAATCATAATCAAACCACAGACGTTAGCAAAGACAATCTGATGGAGAATTTAAAACAGTTCCTCGGACCTAGGAAAAAAATCTAACCTACAGAAATAGTGGTGTGTGCATAAAGGTGGACGTACACGGACAGTCAACAACGTTCTGGAACATATGCAAGAGCTGGGAAATTTCTACATTAGTAGTTGGGAAGGTCTCCAAGACATTAGTAAATGAAAGACAGAGTTGTAGAACAAGGTATGTGGTCTGCTCTCATTAAAAAAAAGAGAGAGAGAGAGATACACAAATGTATATGAATTTACTGAAAAAGATGGAGGCTGATATGACAAATTTAATTTTGGGAACTAGGAAAGGGGCAAGACAGAAAACTGAGAATTTTTGATGTTTGCTGTCTATACGTCTATGTCATTTAATTATTTTTTTTATAAAGGCCTCAGGGTCTTTGGTCTAGCTCTTCTCTGCTGGAATGGTCTTCCCCCAGAAAATGGCTGGCTCAAATTGCACCTTGTCAGTAAGGACTACCCTGGCCACACTACCTGCTTGGTATAACCGTTACTCCTACTAGGCTTTACAGTTCATTTTTTCCCATAGCATTTACTGCTTTCTAACAAACTACATTATTTGTTTATTGTCTGCTCTTCCTGGTTAAAGTGTGAAGTCCTGAGACGGTGGTAAGCTTTGTTTTTGATGTATCCCAGGAATACCATCTGTCACATAGTAGATGTTTAATAAATGTTAAAAAAACAATTCTAGAAATCTTGGGCAAATTACTCTTCATCTGCCTCATTCTTAACTTCTATTTCATGAGAAATTTTTCTAATTTTTGACAGTAAATAATGCAGCTGTTTCAGAGTCCAACCTATATAAAATTTCAGATATTTCCGTTTTTATCTATAGGGTGAAACGGTCAATGTTATTTCTATAGAAATATTAAATAGTCAGGGAAAGAAAAAAGTTACACTCAAGTAACATTCTTCACAACCCAGAAGCAGATTTTTGTAAACATCTCAAATTGTGGAACTATCCAGATGTTTGTCTTGATAAAAATAGCAGTAAGAAAAAAAAAAATCACAGGAACTGACAGAATGTTTCAGTTTATTATAATTTATCATTTTATTTACTAGAATAATTAATTAAAATGCACTATAGTCTACCAATATTTCAGACTGATATCCAATGTTAACTAAAATCAATGAATGTTACACCATCCGAAAAAGCAAAAGGCTTAAAGGTCTATAAAGTTAAAAAGCAAAATGAACTTGTAATAAGTTTTGAAGTTAGGTTACTGCAGATATTCAATATTTTTAAAGATCTTACAGTTGGGTGAGCACAAATGCAAAGTATAAAAAGGTAACATTTACTATTATCCTTTTAAAGCATATACAATGATTTGTGCATACAAATGAAATAAATGTACAGCCTTTAAAAACAGAAATAAGTTTAAAAAGCAATCATTATTTTCAAACTAGAAGTATTTATTTTTCCCAAAACATGGTCCATAATCATTTCTTGAAAAAAACTGCTACCTTGAAGGGATGAAAAGATAACAATAAAACTGCTAAAGAGTTAGAGTTCTGAGACACACCCTAGTCCACTGGTCATAATTCTAGTTTTAACTAGCTTACAGACAAGGTCCACGGGATAGGTGCCTTTATGTAGCAGATTGTATATCACTTCGTTCTTCTTTTCCTTTCTTCCCATCTATCTGCTAGAGGGCATGTGTGCTTGCCAGAGGGACAGAGAGAGAAAAAGGACAAGCAGAAAGCATTCCCCATGGGAATTAATCATACTGCAATCCCCCTGGTCTGGGACTCAAACTACATGGTTGGCCATGCATAATCTGGCTGTTTTATCTACCAGACCTCAGAGCTAGCTCTATCAGTACAACTTAACTGTGGGTTCCAGGGTTCTGAATCCCTGCCCCAGCACTTGCTGAGTGACCATTTTCTGTTAGATGCTGTGAATCCCTGCACAGAGGTGTTAAAAGTGCACACGGGGTGATGACTCCTGCATTGGGGCTAGCCTGGCTCAGCCAGTGTGCTCTGCTGCACCTTAGTGCACTGTTTTCTTAGGTAACGACTGAACTTCCCACTGGATAAGGCTGGGAGTCAGGGGCTCTCCTCCAACCCCAACTGCACACTAATGGAGATACCCCCTTAGCCATGTTCACCTCAGAATGCCATTTAAACACACGGATTACTCTGCGTCCGCAGCCATGGCTAGAGCGGAAGGTAGGAGCAAAGAGAAACCACAATCAATCACACTTGTCATTCCGCCTTCCTGCAAAGGGCAATTCTATCAATAGTTGACACCCTCTTGAGCTGGAAGAGACCCACAGACTGTGTGTTTTACCTGAATACTGCCTCCTGTTCCTCCTAACATCCATTTCTTGGTCCTCTCTTCTACTGCTAAGCACAACTGCCTAGAAGAGACTGGGTTACAGATTTACCAAGACATCCTGAGTTGCTGCAGTGCTGGTGTTGAGAAATGGGCCTGAGAAGTTGTCTTTCAATACAGTCAGAGAAATGCTGTCTTTTGACTGTGTTACTTTTTTTGCCAGGAGAAGATTCCTAATGGTGTTGAGCCTTGACATTCGTGACTACACCATGAGGATCTCTAAGCATATTATTGTTGGGCAAATGGGCCTGAAAACTGCACACCTTGGCAGCTTTCCTTGATCCACAGCAGCACGACATTTAGCTGTTAGGATGCCAACTGCACTAGCTATTGTATAGATGTACTAAATATTCTTTGGCAGTAACTTAACCATTCTCCGAGTCACCCCTGATACAGAAATCTCATTTCCCAGGTTTATCTTGGCTTTGCCATTTACTAGTGAGTGTTCGGGCCAGTCAGCTGGATGACTGACTTTCTCTGGAGGTTTATTTATTTATTTATTTTTCTTTTCCTTCTACTTTTTTATTTTTAAAATTATTTTTAATTTAATTTTTAATGTTTATTTATTTTAATTTGACCAGAGAGGGACAGAATCAGAGAAAGAGGGTAAGTGAGGAAGCAAGCTGCCAGGTCTGGGCCTTGAACTATGGTCAGCCATGTGGGAGTCCAGCACCCTTAACCACCTTGCCCTTTGCCAGCCCCTCCTTCTACTTTCTTATTTTTCAAGATGGAGTCTCGCTGTGTTGAGGTCTTCCTCCCTGAGTTGCTAGGAAAACGGTCACACACAATCACACCTAGCTCTCTCTCAGACAGGCTCTTGCTATGTTGCCCAGGCCAGCCTTGAACTCATGATCCTCCTTCCTCCCTGAGTTATGGGATTACAGAGGCACACAACACTGCCCGGACTTTAGGTATAACAGGAAATCAATCCAGGGCCTCCCTAGCCAGCAGAGCACAGGGCCTCAGCAGTATATGCCATGCCACTGCAGCTGGGTCATCTGTACTTCAGTTTCTGCATCTGTACATGAGAATTCGTAGCACTCATAAATTGTACCCACCTCAGAAGGCTGTTGTGGGACCAGCAGTTAGCGTAATGGCTATGTCGCTGGACTCCCATGTACTCGACCACAGTTCACGTCCCGGACCTGGTGGCTTAAAACTCATGCCGGGTGCGCGTGCATGCATGCTCAAGATCCCGAGAGGAGAATGGAGGAGAAGGGATTGCGGTGTGGCCAGTCTCCTGGGGCTGGGTGTGTGGGGTGATTTCTCACTTTCTGTCTCTCTGTCTCTCTCTGTCTGTCTGGCAAGCACATGCCCCCTATAGCAAAAACCTCTCCAAAAAAAAAGAAGGCTGTTGTGGGGATTAAACTATTTACTTAATTTTAGAGAGAGCACTACAACAGCTGCCACAGAGTAAACACTGCGTGACTATTTGCTATTATTGCTTGTATAATATTCAATGCTGTGTGATGCCAGGGTAGTGATCAGGAGACAAGAGCCTCATGTCTCCCCCTCCTGCCTCCCAAGGCCCTTGCCTTCTACTTCTGGCTCAGTCTGGCCCTGTCTGCTTATTTTTGCCCTCACGACAGCCACCAGCGCTTGCCCCTGCTGCCTGACTTCTCAGCGCTGCCACTGGCTTCAGGGCCTGATCCCTCTGCTACTCTTTGGGAATACCAAAGACCACTTTGGAGATATTCTGGCCTGGCAAAATAATGACTCTCTTGCAAATTCACATAACAATGAATTATTTACAAGTGTACGAACCTTGAATAGTAAGCATTAATCTTTTATTTGGTAAAGATGACAACAGCGTCAGTAATAATAAAATGGTGTCTAATGTGAAGGAGAATTTAGTGCAGATCATTTGAGTCCCAAATGACTCGATCATAATGTTCACATACTCACACTATCTTCCCAATACTGCATTACTGTAAAACTGTAACCTGGAACTATAAACTTCTTTCATCTATTTGACATTTCTTCATTTGTTGTTACCATGATTGCTAGTTTTTGATAATGAATTATTTTCAAAAAAAAAAAAAAAACCACTTAAGTGCCTACAACCCCTTTTAAAAAAGCTCAATATTTAATTTTAATACATCTCATCTTTATGCCTCCAAAGTACAAACTGTTCTGTAAACACTGAGAACATCCAATGATCAACTGCAAAAAGAACAATAAAACTAACTAGCTTCTACTTTACTGCAGTCTTTGTTTTTTCTTTTTCTCCCTGATTCAGTGTACGAGGTGATAACTCTCTAATTAAAAGTGCCAAGTACTCAACTAATAACTGGGGACAGAAAGGCAAGACGGAACCCTTACCCTCAAGTAATTCATGATTTAAAAAGGAAGAGACGTGAACAATTCCCTGAATATTTGGAGCGCTGCCTTGCCGCCCATGCCCCAGCTGACTGCAGTTACAAAGCAGCTGCACCAGCCCAAGCACAGGATAACAACCTGAAGTTAGGCAATGTCAGAAGGTGAAGAGGTGACAATGGTTGTGAGATCCACCGAGGAGAAACAGCAGGGGCTGGCTATGGACGGTAAGGTTGCGACGGAGTAAAGGAGGAGGTTTACTTGGGCTCCTCGCTAGTATGACGACAAATCAATGGATTCTAGCTTATGAATGCAAGTAGAAAGCCCAGCCACGGTGGTGCAGTATTTTTAG
>NW_006205376.1:1288987-1318780 GCF_000334495.1 Tupaia belangeri chinensis | reverse complement strand
ATATTCTTATTTATATACACAGATATTTCTAAAATTAAAGATATCGATACTGAGATTATGCCCCAGCCACGGTGGTGCAGTATTGTCAGGAGGGTGCCCCGACAATACTGCAGCCACATGGAAGGCTCAGGGTGCGGACACTGAACACGCTGGGTACACCCAAAGGCACGTTCACACTCAAAATCCTGCTGGCTGGAGGGCTCGGGAAGGGTCTACAGGATAGCAAGACCTTACTGAGAGTGTCCTCCCACCCCATGAAAGAAACAGATAAAACAAAACAAGAACCAAGAAGAGTAAGTTGTGTGTGTGATGATTTCTGGAGCCTGTGAGACCGTCCAAGACATTCATTAAGTTCCGTCACCCCTCAACACTCCATTTGCCCTCATTTTTAAAAATTCCATTGTTAAAGATTTTAGATATATTTCCCTTAGTACTTTTCTTATAAAATACCATTTCATTTGCATTTGAAAAGATCAGGGAAACCTATCTGCCCAATTCAGAGCCAGCTATACACAGGTTAAAACCCATTCTTTAATTGTTTCGTTTTCCTCCTTAATTATGGGTTAAATTACTTTTACTTCAGGTAAGAAGGACTGATCTTAATTTTGTTATGAGCAGTAACAAATACTAGTCAAATGATTAGGCTGAGAGAGAAAAACAGCACTTAATGAGAGGCAGGAGAACTTTCTTGGGTGTTTGCAGCTTCCTTCGGAACTTCACAGGATTTAAGAGCAGTTATTAAATCGCCCAGGCAAAACAGTCACTGCAAAATTCATGGCCCACACCACACATCCTGGGACAACTGTCCCCCACATGTGTCCGATGACACACAACGCTGCCGAGAAGATGCCTCAGCTCTTTCTGCAACACCCCCCCCCCTGTAGCCGAATTCCAGGATTCCGTACCAAATAGCTGAGAGCTGCCTAATAGCAAAGCTTCACCTGTATGCTGATAACGCCGGGGCATATAAAGGCTCTGAAAACCTCTATATTAAGAAACCTGTTTAACAATAAGCACAGTGTTTGTCCTGCAAACTTTTCCACTATATATCCTAAAGGCAACACTCCGTGAGGCTAGCGTGTCTGGGAACCCATTTTGGAAAAAGCTGCCTTGGGCACTCTTACACATGTGCCTGACGGATACTGCCTGGGCTATTTCCCACACTTCCCAGTCTCCATTACTGGCACCTCCTCATGACTTCCTGGTAATCATCTTGGCTGTCCCCATGACCTGAGTGAAATCAAGAACTGAAACTCTGACCTGCCCTAGGCTTGGGACCTGGTCCAATGCGTTCCCAGCTCTGAAGCTACACAATCCCACAATGCACTGACCCCAGACAGCACTAGGGCAGGAGCCAGGACACCAGAGTTCTGGGCATGGAGTCTCCAACCTGGTTAGCCACAGCCTAGAACCTCAGATGAAATTCTGCAATGGTGCCAGTCAGCTTCCTCTTCACTCTCTCCACCTCCCTCCTCCTTTCCCCTGCAAAGCCCACAGTCTGAAAGACGTGGAGGCACGGAAGTAAGCAACTATAGGGAATCTCCAAAGGAACTGGCCCTGTCCTTGAAGTGGTTATAAAATGACTCTGCATGCCACTTTAGGCACGACCATGTAAAGCGTAATAATTAACAAGACAGAGAATCGTAGTAGGTCGAGGCAGAATAATATAGGCAGTTTTATTTCATTGAGACAAGCTTTTAAGACCCGTGAATATAAAAGCACACCACTGATCCATGATTCTAAGCACCAAATTGATAGGCTTGTCTTCTTATCTCCTACAGGTTTACACTCCAAGACTGGGCAAAACACTTCATTTGACAAGCAACTTGACTTCCTACTGAAGACTCTTAACACACATATATACCAACAGGGTACTAAGTAGACTAGGCTATGCTCCCTGGGGATAAATAAGTTATTTTCAAAGTGATCTATTCTTAACTGATTGTTCTCTGGATAGCAAGAAGAGCCTATACAACAAGTGCACTGTAACAGCTCCAGACAAAGGTACACGGATATTAGGAGACATGCCTTTCAACAGAATACACTCAAAACTATTTATTCTCAATGTCAAAAAATATCGCCCTAACTTGGATATCATAGTGCCTTAAAACTTAGATGACTGACAACAAAGTCACTTTCCAACTATTAGCAATAACGGTAGTAATAATATCTAACACTGAGCGCTTATTCTGAGCCAAACTGTCCCGTTCAAAGCACCTTCATCATTAGTTCATTTGCTCCTCTCAAGAACCCTATGAGGGAAGGTAAGGCAGGCACGGCTATGTCCGTTATAAAGATGATTAAACTGCAGTGTTGAGTGGTTAGGCTGATGTTAGATGTCATGTCTAAATTTAGTTTGTAAGTACCTTCTGGGCAGAGACTCCAGCTCACAATTTTCTGGCTTTCACTCAGCAGGTAAACAAGTCATTACATCTGTTACAGCACAGCTCTTAGCCCCTGACCCCTTGTCGCTATTTCAGCCAAGACTCTGTAGCCAACAGCGTCACAACACTCAGGATACCAAACGCTACGACTTAAGAAATACAAGAGTAGAACATGAGTCTTGATTAGAGAAAGCTAAGAAGATCAAGACAGAGTTGAAACCACCCCGCCTGTTCCCAGCTCTGAACTTTTTCTCAATTGCTCTCCAGTTCCTCAGACTTCCGACCACCTCCTTGTTCTGCTTCCTGTTTCTGAACTACACTTGCGTCTCAGACCTGAGGCCTCCCCATTCTCAGACTCGTTAGACGCTGCCTCTAGAACCTGGTGAGCATATTCCCATGGGTCTACTCCACGCTCGTCTAGTATTACTCAGCTCTGGCTACACCACTGTAGTTTCTGTGAGGCCTGACCCAGACCAACTCGAGGGTTAGAAAGGCGGTCAAAGGATACATTCACGTATATCATACCTCATTTCACCTTCAGCATCCCTAAAGGTATGAGCACAAATATCCGCAATATTACAACCCAAGCAAGTACGGTTGGTTAATAGCGGCAAAGCTAAGAGTCACTCTCGTTCAGGGTTTTGTTTTGTTTTGTTTTTTCATTTGCCAGAAGGTGCGTGTGTTAGCCTGAAAGAAATAGAGAAAAAGAAAGCATCCCCCGCCCCATGGGACATGGTCACGCCCTTCCTCTATTTCTCCATCCTGTCAGGCTCTTGGGCACGCACTCATATACACGCCAGTGTGGTTTTCAAGCCACCAGGATCAGGATTCAAACTGCACAGTCAGCTGTGTGGGACCCAGCCCTCTTAGCCACCAGGCTATATGGTGAGCCCTCACTCCAGGGCTTTGATGCCAAGGTTACATGCACTTCCCACTACAACTTACAGCCCTGTACAACAGGTCAGTATGTGTGTGGCATGAGAAAGGAGTCGTCCATGATTTGGGGCTGTATTTCCATTATTGCTGAGGCTGTAAGGACCCATCAGTATTTATTCAATTCACCACATATAAGGACTAGAGTGATCTTAAATTCAAATACATTGGAGATGTTTTGAGAACTTAACAGTATTCACAGAAATCATTAAAGACATCCTAGTGTATAAAAGCAAGTAAGTTAAAGAAATACATCAACTAAGAAATTGATAGAATCATGAAGGTCCACAGAGGAAATATAGATCTCTAATCTGTGCAAGAAGTCTAGCAAAATCCAGCAACGACAATCTGCCACACACTTCAGGGCATCTCCTTTCCATAGCTGGTGTATGTGTGTATGTATTCTTCCCAACTGGAAGAGTTTGAGAAGTATTGGGTTGTCAGAAAAGTCATGACTTTTTTCTACGCAAAAAAATGCACCATAACTTTCGCGACAGCCCGATAGAATAAAGGGTGACAGCTGCCTATGCTGCATGCGTTAGTTCAACAAGCACGTACTGACCGCCTTGGAGCACAGGGTACTGTAATAGGATGAGCAAGCAGCACGCACCATGTGGACTGGGTAAGATCCTCAACTTGCTCTCAAGGAGCCAACAGTCCAGTAGGAAGAGTAAAGCAGCCCTCAATCAGGGGCTGCAATGTGCGGGTCACAGACCAAATCCAGCCCAGCACTTATTTTGGTAGGACTCCAGCGGCATGCATCCACTTTCACACTGTGTGTGGTGCTTTTCACTACACTGGTCAAACAGAGTAGCTTCAACGAAGACCATATGGCCTATCAAGTGTAAAATACTTATGATGTGGGCAGTTAAAGAAAAAGTGTTTGACCCTTGACTTAAATAATCATGGCAACCAACTGCATTCCAGTCTTGATGGTGTCCCCAGCTAGCAGTGTGACCCTGGGCAGGTAAACACATCGAGGCTTCAGGGACCGCGTCGGCAGCGCGCTGGCACAGCTGATCCAGCACATCTCGGCTTGTAACCCACTCCAGGATGTATGTCGTGCACTAATGATGTCAGTATCATCTTTTTTACTGTTCTAAGCCCTGCGTACCCAGCACACTATAGTGTCAGCTGTCTTCCTAACTTTTGAGCAAAAGTTATCTTCCCCAACCATCTACTCCATGAGAACCAGGAAACCAGAAGGGGTGAGCCGCTTCTCTAAAATCATGCTTCTTGGTCAGTGGTTCTCAACCATGACTACCCCTTAGAATCTCCCTGTGGAACTTTCACAACGAAAACAGCAATACCCGGGCTACACCATAACCCCTTAAATTGGAAATGTATCACCGTGGGGTGGCACCCAGGTGTCGGAGATTGCAATGGGTAGTGTTGGGATGAAAACCCCCTTCTTGGTGTTATGATAACAGGCTGGGATTGCCAAAGAAGCTATCTGAAATGAGTTTCATAATTTTGAGCCGTTAAGCTAAACTTCCACCAAAAATATTAAATGGGGACACTATGAAGACTTACTAACAAATATTTTAAAGAATTATTTTATTTTTATTTATTTATTATAACTTGACCAGAGAGGGACAGAAAGAGGAAGGGGAGGAAAGGGAGAGAGGAGGAGGAGAGCGAGGGAGAGAGAGGGAGGGAAAGTGAGAAAGCAAGCCACCTGGTCCAGGACACGAACTGCAGTTGGCCATGTGGTAGTCCAGCACCCTTAACCACCACACCACTTGCCAGTCCCTTATTAGCAAATATTAACAGGAATTACCTAGGCTCAGAACACTATGTGAATCCACTTTAAGTCACAGTCAATACTTACAAGCTAAGTATGTGGCCTTTTTTCACAGGTAGGGAAAATAAGATTTTAAAACCCATTTCTGATGTAGTAAGAAATACATATTTGATCTTTGTTCTTGATTTCTGACAAAAAATAGCACCTATAACCCTTGTAATCTCCTGAGTGATGAGGACAATGGAAGAATCCATGGTTCCTATTAAGCTTCATTAAGACTCTTGGGCTTTCTTGGGTGACAGGAGTGTTTTGTTCTAGAGAGGTGACTCTGGATGTGACCCTAGTGAGCTTCAGCATAAAGGCTGGTTACCAGGAAGATCAAGCCTTGGTTAGAAGCCTAGAACTTTCAGCCCCACTTCCCCCTAATCTCTGGGGAGAGAGAAGGGCTGGAGATTGAGCTAACCAATCGTGTTGGCCCAGCCACAGTGGCACAAGAGGTAGGGCACCCTGGCACAATACTGAGCTCTGGGGTTCAGATTCAAAATCGATGTGGGCATGCCAGTCATGCCCAGGTTCCTGTCTGCCCAGGGAGCTCAAAAAGTGTCAAAGACATAAAAACAGATGTAGGAAAAGAACTTGAAAGGCAAAAATTATTGATTTTTTTTTCCCCTAAGAGTTATAGCTCATTTATTCGAGATGTCTGGTTTACAAATTAGCCAGAATCTTGGCTTCTCCTTGTCCTTCTCCTGACTGCCAAACTATTTTCCATTTATTCACAATAAATTTATCTGCGCTTTGAGAGAGAAGAAAATCAAACTGGCTAATATTTTGTAAGTTTTGACAAGGATGCTGGTAAAACCAACTGAAATTGTTTTTTAATGATCTCAGTCACAAGCAACCAACAACAGACTACTCTTCTCTTCACAATAGGGGGAAAAATACACTCCATAAACAAATTCTTCTAGACTTCGCTGGTCGTCATTAATTTCGTACATGCTTTACTGGTTTACTCTTCTGGACTTTTTTTTTTTTTTTTTTTTTTTTGCACCAGAAGTTGCATGTGCTCACCAGAGAGAGACCGAGAGGAAGAGAGAGAATGAAAGTGAGAAAGCAACCCCTCCCCAAATTGGGAACAGTCACACCGCAATCCTTTCTTTTCCATCTCTCTTTTTTCAGAATTTTGGGCATGCATGCACAAGTGCCTGGTGTGTTTCTCAGGTCACCAGGTCTAGGACTTGAACCACACAGTTGGTTATGTAGGATCCAGCCACTTAATGTCCATGCCATGGGCTGGCCCTCTGGACTTGATTTCTCTAAACCCGATTTCCAGCAGCTAAAGCGTCCCAGCCTAATGCTATTTCTGTAAACTAATTTCTGTGAGCTTTAATTAGACTGCCGTCTACTTCTCAGCCCACGTTCCTCTAACACTTTGTTTTGAAGTTACTGACATTGTTCATTCACTTTTTGAAAACTTTAATTTACCTTCATGGCAGTAATAGATAACATGAACTCTACCAAGCAGGAAAAGCTCCTGAGGGCCATCTAGTTTTTAAACCAAAAGCAACTACTTCAAATGCTAGCCCATAGACCCACAGTCAGGATCGGTACCCGACAGCACTGTGAGAAGTAAGTCTATATTTATCTGGGAAGTGCAATTTTTTTTTCCTCTAGGAGAGAACAGGGTAGGTTAGCTAAAAGGTCAAAATTTTGACACGATCATTTGTTTGTTTTGTGACCATGAGAAAGTTACTCAACTTCCTTATAAAATTAGAGAAATGTTTGTCCCGCTCTTCTGATACTGCTTAAACACAAGGCAAGACAGACAGACATAGACCTTGAAATTCTTTTGACTTTGGCAATTTTTTTAAAAAAACACTCCATCTGACA
Organism: Tupaia belangeri chinensis; assembly: GCF_000334495.1. Lineage (NCBI taxonomy): Eukaryota > Metazoa > Chordata > Mammalia > Scandentia > Tupaiidae > Tupaia > Tupaia belangeri. Next base: position 1,311,832 of record NW_006205376.1, on the reverse strand, counting down.
AATGAAGTTGCCTCTCTAAAAAAGGTATAATGATATCCTCTATCTTAGCTTTCCTTTTTATTTTGCTACTCTTGCTTTTAAAGATACATGTGGCTGTAAGCCCCATTTTACTAAACACTTAATATTGAACGGTTTACCAAGTGAGGTATTGGCTTTCCTTCCTCCCTGGGGTGGAACCAGCCCAAGAGGCCTGCATTTCCCCCTGGCTAGCTTCCAATCCAGGAGTACAATCACACTGTGTGTTAAGTCTCTAACAGTGTGGGGGATTGTTCCAGTATACAAAACTTAGAAAGCAAATACTGTATCTAGCTTATCTATTATTTCCTGTATTTTTTTCTGGCTGACATTAGAAGGAAGCTGGGAAGAAAAGAATGAGCCAGTTCATCAAAGACAACCCCTTTTTCCAATTTTGAACTTTAAAACTACATTTATTAAGTCACATTTGGCTATGCCTATTATGATATTGGTCCTATGAATAAAAAATATAACTACTTTATTATTTATTCCATGATTACTACTCCGGTTATGTCGTTGGACTCCCACATGGCCAACCATGGTTTGAGTCCTAGACTCAGTAGCTTGAAAATCACACCAACCACGGGCGCATGCACGCCTAAGATCCCAGGATGAGAGTGGATTGTGGCATGGCCATCTCCCCTGGGGGGAGGGTGATTTCTCACTTTCCCTCTCTCTGTCTGTTTCTCTGACATGCGCCCTAAGGCAAAGACCTCTTAAACAAATAATAAAAACAAAAAAACTTATATGAGAGAAACTCTAATTTGCATACATGAGACACTGATCCATCTGAAGGGCTCCTCATCTAATCTGCTAACAGCTACGCATCCTTACTGCTCTGGTCACAGTGCTATGTCTCCGCTCCTGGAGCCCATTATAGTCTTATTATGTCTCTGTTTTTTGCATACGTAGGTTCTCTTAGCTTGATAGTGCTTCCTTAAACACATTCCTTAATATCCAGTTCCAGTGTAATTCTTTTTTGAGGAAAGGTCCTTGAATTTCCTTGAATTGACTCAACAGTTGTTCCTCCTTTTCTATTCTCCAAACACATATTTCTGTATCTCTCCTCTGACATTTGTCTTTCCTGGTCACTGCTTTTTGATGTCTATGGAGGAGGCACACTTCAACTTCCTTGAAGGTAGAGAATCTAGTACACCAAGTTTTATTTCCTGTCTCTAAGCATGTCTTGTTACCACCCAATATACAAATCTTTCGTAAAGTTTAGATCAAAGAAGAACTGAAAATATCTTCTTTACTTGTTATTTTTATCACGACTTTGCTATTTTACACTCTAAATTAGCAACTCTGCTGAAAATAAATGGAGAAAAAAATTGTTGGGCAACATTAAAAGAAAAACTGACAAACTGGTAATTCACAAAGATAATCATTTTCAAGCTTTGTATGTTTTTTGGCTAGACTTAAAATTTATATCCTCAGAAGTCAAGTGATCTAACAATGTATCATCATTAGTGCAGAGACTAAGTATATTATTGTGTAACAAATAGTTCATAAATTTTAATTGCAGTGCAACTTCCAATTATCCCAATGAAATTCGGAAAGAAACTGCATGAAGTATAAACATATAAACAGTTCTCACTTTCATTCATACACTGGTTTTCTATCCATCCAAATTGAGTTTTCCAAGATTAAGAGGAAATGTTTCTAAACTGTTACCTTTAGGTCAATCTTCTTTTTTAAAAAATAATTATTTTATTTAACTTAATTTATCTATCTATCAATCATTTATTAATTTATTTATTTTAATTTGACCAGAGAGAGACAAAGCAATGGGAGTGGGGAGGGGTGGGGTGGGGCAAAAGCAAGCCGCCAGATCCAGGACACAAACCCCGGTCAGTTATGTAGGAGTCCAGCACCCTCAACTACCATGCCACCTGCCAGCGCTCAATCTTCTTTCTTTTCCTATCTCCCTCCTTTAGGAGAGCTTCAAAGAATGAAATGACTTCAAGCGAAAAATAAAACACAAAAAGAAATTTAAAAATAAAGAAGTACATCCTTAATAGCAAGACATGTGAAATGTTTTTTCATTTATCCACAGTTTTCTTCAAACCAAGAATAGGCTTCTCCAGATTTCTTGGTTTCACACTCCAAAGCCTATTCTTCATCTCTCCTCTCTTCCAATAGAGCCTAGTAAGTCATCCCCCAAAACCATTTATGGAGCCCATTTATAGACTCAGATTCACTAACCCCTTCCCTACTTTATCTTCATAGCCTTTAGATGAACTTAGCCTCTTAAGCCTTCCAATGGGAAGAAACTCATTACTCTCATTCTGCTCAACAAGGGAGACAGAAAGTAACTGAGCAAGGATATTTACTCTTTAAAATTGGGACCCAGCCTGGTGACACACTCAGTAGCATACTGCACTGCAGGGCTGGAAGCCACAAAGCCTTCCTCGGGTTGAGATCCATGGCCTGGTCTACCTGAAATGTGCTGGGGGTATGTCTGTGCCAGGATCCTGACAAGCTGAAAGGCTGGGGGCAAGGATTATGGTGTGATGAGACCCGTCCATGGTGCTTCTCATGCCTTTCTTGCTTTCTCACCTGTGAATGCACACACTACCATGAATTAAAAAAAAAAAAAAATTGAGGGGAAGAAATGGATAATACTGCAACTTTTTACAATTTATTAACTTCTCTTACACTTACTCATTGAACTTTTAAATTTCCTAACAGAAGAATTAATTGCAGTGCAACTTCCAGTTATCCCAATGAATTTGGAAAGAAAGTGCATAAAGACGACATATGAATATTAGGAACAAATTCATTCATTCAAACCATGTTTATGAAGCAACAGCATAAGTCCATTACCTCCCTCAATGCTGAGATACACAGCATCCACAGGTACAACCGAGTCCACATTTACAATGACTTGCTAAATGGCAGAAATTGCAGCAAATGCAAAGCTGGGCCAAGACAGCGGTGAGGTGAGAGGCTCATGTTACCTGAATGCAGGGAGGTCAAAGAAGACCTTCCTGATAAGGTGACAGGGAACAGAGACATAGTGTTGCAAATGCTTGGAGCACTTAGCATTCCACGCTAAGTGTGACACTGTAAAAGTCCTGTGGGAGAAGCATGGTTGATGAGTTCGAAGACGGAAAAAAACAACATGGACAGACCAGGGCTCATATTTAATGCTGAGGTGGTCATACAGTTAATGGGGCAGGGCTGGGGTAGAGCAGACAGGGCTTTGTACATGACCAAAAGGACAGAGGTGTTTTCCCTTTGAGAAAGTTAAGTGTAGCTTGAACCAGGGAAGTAGCAGCAGAGGCAATAAGACAAGTCAATCTGATATGGGTGTGGAGGGGGGATGTCTTCAAAAAACTTCATGGAAAATGAATATCCTGAAAAACACATGGATTTCAAAAAAATTTTTGAAAATAAACTTGTACTTTAATTCCATTTTTCCAGATGTTCTCAAGTCCCCTCAAGTACCTTGAAGCAGGATTTGTTGACAAATTAAATGTGTATAAAAGAGAGAGAGAGAGCGTGTGTGTGCACGCACGCACACACACCCAAAATCCCAGGAGAAAAACAGAGGAAAAGTGATTGTGACATGGTCATCCCCTGAGGGGATTACTTCTCACTTTCTCTTTCTCTGTCTTTTTCCAGGTGAATGTACACACCCTACGGCAAAAACCTGAAAAATAAAAAAAAAAAACCTTTTATTTGCTTTCTATCTACTCTTGATGACTTAAAGTCTTTTCTAGTATCTAAACAGACTGGTTAAGTTTATACCTTCACCCTAGATTGCAATTTAAGTTACATGTAGGTTTGAAAGTACTGGGTTATTGCGAAAGTCATGACACATTTTTGCATGGGAAAACATGTCATGACTTTCCTGACGACCTATTCTATTAAATGAAGACATCTCCGTCCCTTCAAAGAACTGTACGATATTTCCCATGAGTTACTCATCAGACTCTATCATATTGCATTTTTCATGTGAGTAGGGTATGCCTACATGCAAGAGCTTAAAAGTGAAAAGTTTTTCCAAGTCATCAAACAAGATAAAACTGTTACAAATAATATGTACACTACATATGTACATTTTAAATTTGTTCTTAGCTGATTTAAGAGCAATAAAATCACTAAGAAGTATGGACAGGAAGTGCTGCATTACTGTCTTTCAGTTTAAAAGCCTTAAAAGGAACTTAGGAAGCCCACATTGGTGCAGAGGCCATGTCTGCAGGGTGTTGTCCACTCGAGCAGAAAGCAGGAGATGACAGTTTCTCTCCATTTACCAACACTGACCACTCGAGCTTCTCATCCTCCAGTCTAGCAGCAGTTCCCTCTGCAACTCAGCCTGCCTTCCAGGAGGGAGCACTGATTGTCACCAATCATCCCTAACTGTCTGCAACAAGAAGGGACGGCAGCTATTTCAGGAAAAAGATCTGCACTGATGGAGAAGAAAAATACTTCCTTTTTGCCACATTTCTTCTTCTTCTTTTTAACATTTCATGTTAAAGAGTATGATGACAAGCCATGGAGAGATCGCCCGAGCCATGAACGTTATGCAAACGTGGTGGAATCCCTGCAGAGGAGTCCAGGCTTCTGTCTGGAAGGGAGGAGAGAGAGCTGGGGCAGATATGGATGGGGTTGTTCAGTCTGGTAGCAACACAGGAACTGGGAACAGGGCCAGGCAGGGCATGCAGCCACAGGAGGGGGCTCGGGACCCACCCCACCCTCAGCCTTCCACACTCAGTGCACGCCCCCCTGAGGCTGAAGCAAAGCGACATATGGCAGAAAGAGAACCCTGGTGACAAAGAGGACTGCCAGTTTAAGTCTCAGTTCATCTTGTTCAGAGTGTGGATGCTCTTCGGGGAGGTTTACATCCATGCAGAAACAACGGGAAAACCACTCGATAAAATGAACTCATTTCAGCTTTACAAATATTTTTAGCACACATTTCCTGTCACATGCTTTCATTTTTACCACAAAGAATTTCATTTCTATTCGAAAGACTCAATTTCTCACTAATATGGTCACTCGAATACTCACAGCGGCTTAATGCTACCACTAACGATTTTTACAAAACAAATCCACGCCCTATGGACAATGTTATTTTCTATGGAAAAACAAGGAATACTCACTCCCCTGAACTTTACTGCCAAAACAAGACCGGGATGGTAGAGCTGTTTGTTTGAACAGAACAACGCTCCGTGCTGCAGAACTCCCAAAAGATTCATGGTAAACATTTCTTAACATTATTCACACCAAAAAAGGGAGGCGGAGAAAGAAAATTTTGGCTTTCTTTCTCTGCATTCGTCCCCTCAACGATTGAATTTTTAAACCTTACTAATGTTAGTAAAAATGAGCCAGAGAAACATAACCGTCAAACAAATGTGTATTTAGTGAACCCAGAAAAAGCCTCCTGGAAGAGCCAAAACCTATGAATAGCTGTGCTTGTATCTTGACGTTGAAAAACATTGTGAACTTCACTCTTAACCTTTAAACAAATCTAACTACTCTGTCCCTCTTCTGTCCCTCGGCAGGCTGTATTATAAAGTAACACACTCACTGCCACCAACGAGAAAGTTATACTAGAAATGAAACTACTTACCTTTATCGGTGGACATGGTTTCACATATACTGATAATCAGTCTACTCTGGTTTAATAGGAAAACACTCCACTGTACTCTTTTAAAGTTCATGAGATTAAAAATTTCACTCCAGGCTTTAAAGCTTTGGGGAGACAGGCGATCAGGCAGGATCAGGCAGGATCAGGCAGGATCTCTGACCAGTTTTCTGTAGACTTCAGTGCATTCTCAGACCTCACTGCCCAAAGATAACCTCATACATAATATGCCACACCTCCCCCGAGGACGGGGACGGGCTGCGCTGAGTTTTCATGAGACCCAGCACACGAGGATGGAGAGGTTTCTATTTATTACAGCAAAATAAACAGCAGAGGCACATGGAACCTTCAAGTGCACTAGGAATACAGTTGGGAATAGGATGGTTTATGAACTGACTAATGCTTTAACTATTAGTAATGCCTTTAAAAAAAAAAAAAAAGGCTAACATGAAAACAGTTTGTTTCCATTTTAACTGGGTCTCTGCTGCCCTGGCCCAAAGATGTTATAGGTTCAGGATTCAGAGCTTAAGATGTTAAAATCTCATTAAGAATGACCTCGAATGTCATTTTGCCATTTATGACTTTCTGTTTGAGCATAGCTCATTGATTTTGGTGAATAAAGATTATAGACTGAATAAATACCACACATAAATTTCCTAAGGAAACCAAATTGTATGTATTACTTTAGAATATTAGCTGGTAAAATATTTATTGCTCACTTTTACATCTCTCTTTAAGCTTATATAATTTAATTAGTATTTTGAAAATTTCTCAGACCTCAAGAAATTTTAAAAATGTAGAAATTTAAATATTTATAGGAATCACAAGAAGGTACCTCCCACTCCAGAGCAAACGTCCTAACGCCCTCCCATGTGTCCAGGTACAGCAGTTCTCACACTCTCCTGGCCCCAGGATCACCGGGATGCCTTGCTGAGACACACATCTCTGGGTCCTACCTCCAGAATCAGGTTCAGCTGATGTGCATGGTGTGGCCTTAGACTCTGCACTTGTAATAAGCTCCCAGGGCCACAGACACTGTCCTGAGCCCACACTTGAGGAACCATACTGAGAACCGAGGCGCAGGCTTGTTGGCTCACAGCCTTGACTCACTCGGAGGGCTCACAGTGCTTGCTCGAGTGCACACCTGCTTAGCCATTAGTTCACATCACAGCAGGCACGCGACACTGAGGGGGAGAGACCGGGGGTTTGTCCTCTCACCTCAACACAGGTATGTATTAGCATGGAATCTCAGTAACTTCTATTGCTCATCAGGAAATGATTTATTTATTTTGTGAGACAGCACATGCACTTGCCAGAGAGGGAGAGGGAGGAAGCATCCCCCAATAAAACATGGGCACATCATGATCCTTTCTCCTCCATTTCTCATCCTGTCAGGATTTAGGGCACGCATGCAAACACAGGGCTGGATTCAAACCATGTGGCCAGCGATGTGGGATCCTGGCTCCCTCAACCACTAGGCCACAGGTCGGGCGCCAGTCTTTTCTTTTTTTAAGTTTATCTCTTTCCGGACAGAGACAGGTACCCCAGCAGTGTTCTCACACTGTGACCCTAAAAGAAATGTGTTTGCATTCAGGTATGAATAAGTTTTAGAATGAATCTAAAAAAATATAGAGAATCAGACATCAAGAAAAGAAGTCATAGAAAGAGAAGAAACTTGGATTGTGTTTTATTTCCTTTGCAAACTCCACCCATACGTGTTTAAATTTCACCAGGGCAGAGAAACTGTTTAGATTTGATTCCAAGACCACTTAGCTATGGTAAATTTTGGTAATATAAAAACCAGAATGTTTTCCCGGTTGCAAAAGTGCCCCAACATCTGTGCTCCCTAAGCTTCAGTAGCAATACTTAAATTAAAGACTCAGATTTGGTTTTCAAACAAAAGCCTTTTCTTGTTTTATAGCTAACATTTCCTTTGTGCCAGGTGCTGTTTTTGCACGCAGCATTTCATTAAATCCTCACTGTTGGGTAATAGTAATTTATCACCATTTTGCAGAAGAGAAGACTGGGTTTAGGAGGTTAAAATTTTGGTCAGTCACGCTAATAAAATGACAACTTTTGGGAAATTAATTTTTTTTATCACAAATTAGAATATATAGTAATGATATTCACTTTCCAATCTTTATAAATGAAAGTCAGAAAATCCAAACTGCAATTTGCAGCTAAGACGCAATCATAAAAATAAAATGTAACTATGATAAATGACCCTCTGTTGTGAACAAGCAATCTGCAGTTATATGCGACATCTACCACAAACGTAAAAGTAAATTCTATGCTCTCCACTCCTAGGCATGGCAGTTTCTTATACAGTGAAGCATGCACTTGCCATAAAACCTGGCGAGCCTAACCCCTAGGTACTTACCCGAGGGAAGTGAGTATTTGCACTCACACAAAAACCTGCCCACGCACGTTTACAGAGGCTGTATTTATATGATCACCCCAAACTCGAAGTCCTCACTTGTCCTTCAACTAGTGAATAAGTGAACAATTGGGGTACATCTATACAATGGCACACCACTTAGTAATAACGGGACCAACTAAGGACACTCACATAAGCATTAACAAGAAACCAACTTAGAAAGTGACGTATACATGATTTTACATGACATTCTGGAAAAGGCAAACCTATAGGGCTAGAGAACAGATCCAAGGTTGCCAGGGGCTGGTTGTGTGGAAATTGACTTCCAAAGGGTACAACGGAATTTTGGAAGTGGTGGTGGTTACATTAGTGTAAGTATTTATCAACACTCAGGATTCAGAATCCATCTGAAGGTGAATTTTACTGTATAAAAATATTCACCTTTGGGGCAGCAAGTGGCATGGTGGTTAGAAGCACTGGACTCCCACTTGGTTGACCATGGTTCAAGTCCTGGACCTGGCGGCTTGCTTTCTTACTTTCTCTCTCTCTCTTTTTCACACTCTGTCCCTTTCTGGTCAAATTTTAAAGTAAATAAATAAATAAATAAATAAATAAAAGTTAAATAAAATAATTATTATTTATTCATTTTTTTTAAGAGATTTTTGTTACGGGGTGGCCACACTGCAATCCCTTTTCCCCTTCAATCTCTTCTTGGGATTTTGGGAACACATGCCTGGCGTGAGTTTTAAGCCACTGAGTCTGGAACTTGAACTGTGGTCAACTATGTGGGAGTCCAGCGATGTGACCATTATGCCATCCACTGGTCTTCTCACCTAATTTTTTAAAAATTTAAGAAGTGGGGCTGGCAGGTGGTATGGTGGTTGAGATGCTGGGCTCCTACATGGCCAGCCACGGTTCAAGTCCCAGACCTGGTGGCTTGCTTCCTCACTCTTTCTCTGGTCAAATTCTAAAATAATAATGATAATAGTAAATAAAATTAAATGAAAAATTCTTTAAAAATTAAAAAACAAAAATTTAAGGAGCAAATAAAAACAATTCTTTTTTCAAAAAAGCAAAAGCCAGAAATCTGATGGTTGTTGGCTATTAGTATAAACTCAAAGCTAAGTGATATTTAGTACATCCACCGCCTTTCCCCATCCTCAGTGGTATAGATAATCCTTGGCTAATTATACCTCTTTCTATGATTTTTAAAAATCTTGACAAATTAAAAAAAATGTGACCAAACTAGCTCCCAATACAAAGTCCACATATAAATATTGAAGTTTAGGACAGCATATTAGATAGAACATTTTTAAATGTTTAAATACTTTACTTAATTTACTAAGATTATCACAGATATAAGTCCTGATAAAGACCTAAAATTCACCTAAATCGACTGACGGCTATTCACAGACCACCTTGTGAAGCCTTCGCCATCTGTAACCTTACCCTTCCATCTCTCCTCCCTAGAGAAATGTTATTTCTGTAAAAATTCCATTGAATAAAAAAACTTACCAAGTTCTGCCAAACATTTACGTGGTAGTTCATAAAAACTTGTTTTTTTCATTATAGTGGAGTTATTTTTTCTTTTTATAAAAGGCTACCTACATTACTTACAATAGCTTGCCATTTTAATGGAAATAATTTAAACATCAAGATGTCTGTATGCAACCTGTACTTCCTGAAATAAAAACCTATAAATATACGCTGTTTAAAAGTAGATGAAGGGTGTGGGGGGAAAGACCAGCAGATGGCATAATGCTTACATCGCTGGGCTCCCAACAGAGTCGACCGTGGTTCAAGTCCCAGATCCAGCAGCTTAAAACTCACACAGGTGCATGTTAGTGCATGCACAAAATCCTGAGAGGAGAATGAAGGAGAAGGGATTGTGGTGTGGTCATCCTCCCCGAGGGGTGATTTCTCGCTTTGTCTCTCTTTCTCTGGCAAGTACACACATCCTATAGCAAAAAATCTCTCTCTCAACAACCAACCAACCAAACAAAAACAATGGGGACCAAGTTGTCTGCCTTGGCATTTTTATCATCTGTCACATAATTGAAAATGTCCATGTAGTAATCACACAGTTAACTTTAACAAACTGCTATTTAAACTGCTATTTACAAGTAAACACATCTTGGCAATAAAATTAAATAAAAATGAATGTTAGTGTTTAACCTTGTTCAAACAGAACACAGAACAAGAAAAAGCCATGGAAATACTTTTGGTTCTCGGTTACCAACTAAGAAGTAAAATCCTCCGATTGCGCTCCAGTGTTATTTATTGAAGTTTAGGACAGCATATTAGATCTGTCTAATATGGTGATCTCCATTTTCATAGAATGAATCTACCTGATTCTTAACCCACTTGCACTTGTTAGTATTCAAATAACAATATAATAAAGTCAAATTATAATTTGGTATAAAAACAATATCCTCACTGGCTTTAAAAACACATTTAAAAATAACCAGTTGAGGCATAATTTCCATTTGCATGTTTGTGAGCCTTAATGAAACAAGGCCTAGAAATTCTTGAACACATGCCAGGTAAATTCTGTAGTGTGAATATTTTTGTACTAAACTGTTTTTGTGCAGTTCTTCAAAGTAATCTATTATTCTTGAACTCCTATTATTTTATGAAAGATAGTTAACACAAATGTTTTCCATTGCTTATTTTTTTCTTTTCTTTAAAGAGGAATATTGCCCAGGCTGGTCTCAAACTCTTGGTTCTCCATCCTAAGCCTCCACAGTAGCTAGGACAACAGGCAGGAGCCACTGTGGCCAGCCTCCCTGTTTCATTATCTATTCAGTTAAAGTCGCAACCACACAGTAGTGTTAAAGTAGACAGCAGTCCACCAACCACCTTTTCTGGAAGGATGAGAACACAATCCTAGATCAAACGGTCGCTCATTCTGGGTTCTAATTTAATTCTATGACTCTTCTACCTAGGAAGACCAGGGAAAACTACAAATACATATGAGAGATGTGTTGTTCAGACCCCTTTTATCTATAATGTCATCTCAACGATTCTTTACTAGTAAAAAATACATATTCCTAAAGAATAAAAATAATCCCAGGGACCTGCCAGTGGCATAGTGGTTAAGGCAGCTGGCTGCCACATGGCCTACTGTGTGGTTTGAGTCTTAGACCTAGAGCCATGAAGAACAGGGTGCATGCATGCCCAATCGCGAATGGAAAATGGAAGAGAAGGGATTGCAGTGTGGCCATTCCCCCTGGGGGCAGGGTGTGCTTTCTCACTCCTCTCCCTTCTCCATCTCTAGTGGGTGTATGTGCCCTATAGCAAAAGTTTAAAAACAAACAAGTAAAAAAGAATCCCGTTTAGCCTCTATCTAAATTATGGTAAAATCAGAGGGGAAAGCAAAGGTATGGTGCCAGCAGCTTGTATGGTGGTTAAGGCACTGGATTCTCACATAGCCAACGGCAGTTTGAATCTCAGACCTGGTAGCTAGAAAGTCATGTGTATGCATGCCTGAAATCGCAGAAGGACAAAGGATTACAACGGCCATCCCCACCTTGGGGGAAGTGACTTCTCACTTTCTCTTTCTCTGGAGATAACAGGTGTCCTAAGGTAAAACTTAAAAAAAAGAAAAAAGAAAAAGAAAAAGAAAGAAAGCAAGGGTATAAATAAACACAAATTCACCGTGGAACATTCCTCGGTAAGGAGTAGAAAAAGGAGGGGGGCCAATCAGTGACACGGGGGGTCTGTTAGGGAATCCCACAAGGGAATGGTGCCAGTGCAGTCTGAAGACCTGCGGGAGTACCCACACAATGCTCGCCCTTGATCCAGCGCTGAAGACTGGGTATTGGTAACATCTTATTATAACTCTTATTTTTAAAAAATAATTACTTTATTTAACTTTTTTATTTACTTATTTTTAAATTTGATCAGAGAAGGATAGAACGAGAGAGAGAGAGGGAAAGTGAGAAAGCAAGCCACCAGGTCTAGGACTTGAACTACAGTTGGCCAAGGGAGTCCAGCACCCTTAACCACCACATCACCTGCTGGCCCCTCTTATTATAACTCTTATACCTGATGTCTATTTTATTCTTATTCTTTAAATAATCCTTATGACGTATGCACACACACACACAATTTAGTATATATAAAATATTTCATGAGTCTAGTGGCATGGTGGTTAAAGTGGCTGGATTCCACATGACCAGCTGCAAGGTTGGAGTCCTGGACCCAGTGGCTTGAGAAACATTCCAGGTGCATGTGGGCCCAACATCCTGAGAGAAGAATGGAGAAGGGATTGTGTCATGGCCATCCCATCTGGGAGGTGATTTCTCACTGCCCCTCTCTCCGTCTCTCCCTCTCTCTCCCTCTCTCCCCCTCCCTCTCTCTCCTTTTCCAGCAAGCACATGCAACATGCACCCTATAGTAAACAAACAAATAGGAAACCCAGCACCTTGAGCCAGCCTGGCGGCCTACTGTTTGGGGAAGCCAGATCCCACGTAGTCAACAGGGCAGTTTGAATCTCAGCCCTAGTGACTGAAAAACACCAGGCGTATGTGTTTGTACGTCCAAAACCCTGACAGGGTGGACAAATGGAGGAGAAGGGATTTCAGTGTGATCACACCGTATTGGGATGGGAGGTGCTTTCTCTGTCTCTCTCTCTAGCAATGTGTTATCTTAATTCTAAGCAGAAACAAAACTACTTTATAAAAACAGTGTTTCTGTCATTATAACCATTATCACTTTTGACAAAAAGGTACTTTGCTTTTCACTGGATAGCACCAAGTGACTACCTAACCTGGAAGAGCCTGTGTATTTTCATATGTAGATGACATTCACTTCATCGAGTACATAAAATGTCCATTTCTCTTCTCCGCAACATCCTTTCCTTTAGTTCCTGAGTTTTACCCTCCTCCCAGTGATGTCACTCTTCACAAGTGTTTTAGCTGGCGGTTTAGAATCCTTTACCCCTCCCTCATCTTCATTCGTACCCACCTTGACAATGCTCACCTATAGCACTCTAGTTCTGATGTTGCCAGGCTTTGCTAGCAAAAACTACAGCATATATTTAATAGATACAGAGTTTCTGCAGGGGAACATGAAAATATTTTAGAGGTGGACGGTGGTGAGATTGAACATGAAGGAAGGTATGACGAATTGCCATAGGACCATACTCTTAAAATAGTTACAATGGCAATTTTTACATTGTATCTATCTTACCAGAATTTTTTAAATTGTGACTAGAACATTTTCCACAACAAATTTATGCTTCCAAACCTGTCAGCCTCTCCTTGTTTTTGCACCAATTTGTTTATTCACACTTAGTCAACTCTATCGTAGATATGCTACTGCTTATAACTGTTCCTTTACATTCTTTCTTCACGATCTACTCCGGACAGCAGACTGATGCAGGGGCTGCAGCTACTCCACTACGCAGAAGGTTCCAGAACGTCTATTTCCAGTACCAACTTCGCTTTCCAGCTACATGCTCTCATTCCTAAATGGACAACTCCTTCACTAAAGAAGGGAACTTTGTACTCCATCTTGCAGGGTAAGTGGAATTTCATTAGGCAGCAAAGGGTATTATTCCAGCCTTCGTAGGAAGGGAATCTGTGGCAGGTTTGCACACTTCACTATGGCTCACAGAAGGGCTCATAGATACCTAGGGGATAGCCTGAGTGGCTCCTCACTGCACTTAGAATGAAATGGATCTCCAGAGGCCTGAAGTCTATCCCCTGCCCACCTTTCCCCCCTCATCTTGCCACCTCACTTTCAAACTATGTTCCCCAAACATGTTCCCTTGATCAATCACCAGGGTTTCAAGAAGGAAGTCAAGACAATATTTTCTTTTCATAAATTTCCACAGGAACTTAACTATTATTTTTTCCAACTCTGAAATAACCATGCAGCTTCCAGAATAGGCTCCTCTGAGGCTTAAAAAAAAAAAAATAAAACGTAGGCTCTGCCTTTGCCAGGTCAGACAAACAATAAAGTACAGCCAGTTATTTGCTACTGACTTGAGAGAGAAGCGGAAGGGCTTTTATTTCTCCATTTTTGATCAGCTGCCTGATCCAAATTTCTCCTAATTTTTGTCTTTCTTCTCCCCAAGACCCAGCACAGCGTGCTGGGGTAACAGCAGCTACTTAGGATTGCTGTGTTGACCCAAATATTCTGAAAGCCCAATTCAGAATGTGGAAGGAAGACAGCCTAAATATAACTGGCACCTTCCTGTCTTTGCAAAGCATCCACTCAATACTTTTCTGACATTCTGGGATGTCAGAAAAGTCTATGCAAAAATACGTCATGACTTTTCTGACACCCTCAAGTTTTCCCAATTTTTCATCCACAGGTAATGATACTCTTAAACATGCCGTTTCTTTTGGAAACATGAATTTTTCTTTTTAAATCTACTAAGTACAATAAACTGAAAAAGAAAATTCCATATAAAGAAAAACAGAAAATTAGTAGATCCAGATTTTAATAAGATTTTAGATCACTTTTTCTAAGGGGGTGTCTTTGTGGTATAAAATACGATCAAAGATAAAAAAGAGAATTTTATTTTATTTATTAATTTTTTGCCAGAGGGTGTGTACATTTGCCAGAGAGAGACAGAGAGGGAAAGTGAGAAAGCACTCCCATGGGGGATGGTCATGCTGCAATGTCTCCTCCAAAATGCCTTACAGACAGAGTGTGTTTTTTCAAACTGCTAGGTCTGTTAACTTGAACTGTGCAATGGACCACCTGGGGGTCGGCCTCCTTAACCACCATGCTACACAGGCTGGCCCAGAAAGAACTTTTAGAACAGCGAAAAATACCATTTCCATGAGCCTCAACTGATGGACAGGTACTGTATTATAAATTTACTTGCTTGGGATTTTCTACTTATTATCCTGGAAATACAGCTGAGTGTTCTGAATGATGGGGATATTGTTCTGGAAAACCTGTTGTTATGCAATTTCGTCGTGTGCAAACATCACAGTGGGTCCTTAGACAAACCTAGGCAGTATGGCCTACTGTACACCTAGGCCATGTGGTAAAGCCATAGCTACAAATTTGTACAGGCTGTTACTGTACTGAAAACAATGGTCAGAAGTTGTATATCCAAAGAGGCACAGGACTTTAGAAAAGTATAAAAGATAAATACCTATATAAAGTATTTACCATGAACAGAGCTAAAGAGACTGGACATCATTCCAGGAGTGGGTCAGTGAGTGATGAGTGAATGTAAAGGCCTAGAACTTACTGTATGCTACTGAGGAATTATAAACACTGTACACTTAGGCTGTACTAAACTTATTGACAATATTTTTCTTTCTTCAATAATGAATTAACTGGAGCCTGCTGTAACTTTTTTACTTTATAAATTTTTACATTTTTTAAGACTATTTTGTAGCAGCACAGCTTAAAACGCACATGGTAGAGCTGTACAAATTTTTTTTATATCCTTATTTTATGAAACCTTTATTCAAAATTTTATTTGACTTTTTACCGCCATCTCCTGTGATTACTGTGCTTTCTTCTGGAATACCTCCTCAAGGACCTCTACACTTCTGTACAACTGGCGGTGCAGAGGGCTCATTTATGCCGGCAGTGCCCCAGCACAACTGAGACACTGTGTAAAGACGTCACAATAGCTGTCACATCACTAGGTGATGGGTGTTTTAGCTCCATAACAATCATGCAGTGCTACTGCAGTGTTTGTGAGCCATCATGGACCAAACATGGTTCTATAGTGCGGGACGGTCTATTCCGTCAAATTTAGGGAACACGCTGAATAAAACAGATGTTCAATATTATGCTAAAGATTATAAAATACCATGCAGTCTGTAAGGCACGGCCCTTGACTTTGTACATTAAACACTACTGGAACGTAAATACCTTGTACTAGTAAACCATGCACTGTTTATGGAGTATGGCTTATCTTTATCCTCTGCACAGAGAGTGAAGGCAATGGATCTAGCATGTGGGCAAGTAACACAATGGGCAGAGACTCAGGCTTAAAAGAGTACAAATGATCATGATCTATGTAAAAGAGGAAAATAAAACTTTTAATATTGAAGTCACAGTTTGAAATCCTTTCTAAAACTATTCGTTCAGTGACAATTAACTGACCCACTACATAGGACTCAATAAAGTATACATGACACACTGCTAGGAATGCATTTTTTTTTTTTAAATAAAGTCCCACTTATCACTTTCCTTGTATCTCATTTTCCTTTAGCCACTCTATCCTCAGTTTCTGTGGCTGTAAGGTCTGTACATACGGCCAGGTCTCACCCCTGTGGGTTTCCTTTGAAGGCTTATTTATCAATAACTATAATTAAATAAAATTTTGTTCAGTGTCTTTTTTTAGTATTTGTCTTCTCCCACTAAATCCGAAGGTGTTAAAGAGCCAGGATTGTGTCTGTCCTGTTGATTATCTTGGACCCCACATGCACTGTGTCAAACACTACCATCATATTGAAAGTCCATTCCCAAGGACTGAGCAGAGAGCAGACCAGCAAAACGGTGATTGATGAGTTTGACTAGGGCCCTGTCACTACCATAGGTACACAGAAGAGGGTCAGGGAAGACTTTCACGAACAGTGACAACCAAACCTTTTAGTGGCACATCCCATTTCACTGTAAAATCTTATCATTTCCAGCACGTTTTTGCAGGCAAAAATCCACCCAAGTATTACTGCACTGATGTGAACACTCAAATACAGAATCAGAGCCTAAAACAGAAGGAAAGGTGAAATACTATTTTTGAGAAAACGTGACAAATCTTGCTTAGTTTAAAAAATCTTGATTAACTATTTCATGATAGTGATTTGAAAGAATGGGTCTAGGCTGGTTTATTTCCATACTTGGTTTTGATGACCCGAGGAAGGTTCGTCACTAAGAAGGACCTCAATGGCTACACTTACTAAGCCGTGAGAGACTCATAAATCCCACCTTGATTATGAAGAGGTTTTCCTCCAGATTCTCTTTTTAAGAGTTACTTATTTTATTTATTATTATTATTTTGGTTTTTAAATTTGGTATAGGTCACATGTGCTCACCAGAGAGAGATAGAAAGAGAGGCAGTGAGAAAAGTGAGAAAGCAATCTGCCAAGTCTGGAACTTGAACTGTGGTCAACACTGTGAGAGTCCAAAGCCCTAACCACCACACCACCTCCTGGCTCTTCCTCCAAATTATTTTCACAAGTGTTTACCTACATTGATATCTTCAAAGGTGTTCTTTCCATATATATTTACATATATATACATATATATGTGTGTGTGTGTATGTGTATATATATATATATGTATATACACACACACATACACACACATATATACATATATACACATACATATATACATATACATACACACAAACATATATATTTTTGGAACTTGTCAAAAGCCTACAAAAACTGGGACCAGCAGTTAGCGTAATGGCTATGTTGCTGGACTCCCACGTAGTTGACCATGGTTCGAGTCCCGGACTCGGTGGCTTAAACTCATGCCGGGCGCTTGTGCGTACGTGCCCAAGATCCCGAGAGGAGAATGGAGGAGAAGGGATTGCAGCATGGCCATCCCCCTGGGGGGTGATTTCTCGCTTTCTGTCTGTCTCTCTCTGTCTGTCTGGCAAGCGCACGCACCCTATAGCAAAAACCTCTTAAAAAAAAAAAAAAGCCTACAAAAACTATTCCAGAGACTTTGAAACGAGGCTTAAAATATTTATATTTAAGTTTGAGTATATGTGAAGAAATTAGTTTACTTAAAAAAGAAATTGTTTTAGGGACCAGCAGATGGCATAATGGTTACATCACTGGATGCCCACGTGGTCAACCGCAGCTCAAGTCCTGGACCTGGCGGCTTAAAATTCAGGCTGGGTACATGAGTATGTGTGCATGCCCCGAATCCTGAGAGGAGAATGGAGGAGAAGGGACTGTGGTGTGCTCATCCCCTCTGGGGTGGGGGGTGGAGGTGGTGGTGATTTCTCGCTTTCTGTTTCTCTGGCAAGCACATGCACCCTAAAGCAAAAATTTCTCAAAAAAAAAGTTTAAAAAAATAAAAGATACACTTATATTAGTTTTAGTGATAAAATTCCACCATAATGGGGAATACTTTCAAATAATTTTTAAAAAACTGCTCTGTTTGTAGTGTACTTGCTGATTCATCAGATGACACTTGTACCTCAAAGGGACAAATGGTGTTCACTTCTTTAAAATATATCTGCTAGGTAAGAACCTGCTAAATATCTACTGATTGACACTTGTCTTCATGAGAAAGGTTAAGCAATTATGAAACTTTTTTTTTGTAAAAAGAAAAAGATACAATATCTTTAGTCTGACAAATATCTAATACTAATAGTAAATTACTAAAGGTCTTCAGTATTTTACATTCTAAGTGGTTTTTATTTAAGCACTGTGCTATTATATAACCTACACTGTTTATCGTCACTTCTTCCTGTTACCAGAATTCCTCCATCTGAGTCTAGTCTGCTCGCCCAGCCATACTTCAAACACCTAGACACAAACCAGCTTGCACTGTCCACCTCAACTCTTCCCTCAGAATTCTTCACATACCAGATGTCCCCAGGTGCACTGGAATGAATGCTAACTTGTGTTTTCTTAAACTCCTTTGGCAAAAAGGTCCAAGTACTAGTATCCACTTCCTGCACTCCAGTGGTTCCTCTTTTGCACCCCGTGGGGCTGACATGGACCACTGCTGGAAGCGGCAACTCCTAGAACACAAGAAGTATTTTATGTTCTAAATAGGTTTTCCCAAGGGTCTCGTACATACCATCGACTCACTCTTTAATCTGCAAGTTATCCCTGAAACTTAGGTAAATTATAAAGCTAACATAAATATGCTATTGCGCCAATGTTAAAATCATCCTTACTGCAGGCGGCAGGTAGCATAAGCAATTAATGCTACGTGCAAACATACTGAAGTACTTTAGGGGAAAAAAAACCCTCTAAAATGATTTCAAGTTGAATTCTTTTAACAAATTAATCATATGCTCTAAATCAGTCTAGATGAACGGGAGGGGAGTTAACCCTGTAATTGTTTGATTCAGGGCAATCGATTATGATGCTAAAAAATTAAAGATATTTCATTAAAAATGTCATTAAATTCTAACCTCAAAGCAACTGAATAATTTGGTAAGAAAATATTGGGGGGAAAAAAGTTAATCTCCAGTAAAGATACATATTAAAATGAGATTTTTTTTTTCAATTTGTCAGAAGGTATATGTTTTCAGCCCAATAGAAACACATAGAGGAAGAGGGAGAATGCATTCCACAATGGACAGGATCACACTGCAGTCCCATCTCCTCTGTCTTCATCCTGTGAGGACTTGGGGCACACAGGCCCGGCATGTTTTTCAAGCTGCTAGGGCAGGGTTTCAAACTATGTGGTGGGCCATGTGGGATCTGGCTGCCTTAACCATCAGGTTAAGGAACTGGCCCTAAGAAATGATACTTAACCTTGGATTCAAATAAATGGGTTTCAATGATAAAATCTAACGCTGAAAACACTGTGCTCTCAAGCACTCTCAGTGGCAGGTAAATTGAAATAGCTACTGAGGAGGCAATATGGTAACACTCATCAAATCCTAGAAAGCTGTACATCACCTCTCCCCTCGACAGAGAGCGAGCACACAAAAATGAAGGTGACTCCATTTATAACAGGGGAATATTAGAATGAACCTTATCATGAAATGAAATTACTTTTGTAACTACACTCACTCCTCCAAAAGCTGAGGTCAGGCTGAGGAACACAAGTATTTGCTGCTCTGAATGTGTTAATAAGGAAGCTTTACTAAGCAGAGGAAGTGTTTGGGTGCCCACTAACACCACGTGGAGCAGACACTGCCCAATTAAAATATGGTCATTTCCATATTTACTACAGATTATGCAGTAATCCCAGTACTATTGCATGCATATGCATGCACTCTGTAAAATTATGATCTTAAATCAAAGTACTAGGTTTCCTACTCCTTTCTACATTTAAATAATGAAAAAAATTTTGGATACTTTCATAGGTCTCAGGCATTTTAATAGAAAATAACTTTGGTTCTTACCATTTACATACAAATGACCTAATAACGACCCTCTGGTTTGAAGGGAGAGATTTTTATTCTACTAAAATAAATTGTATTCTATTTTACATGTAAATGTTTGTGCTGAAAAATCACTATCTAACGTGTGTGTTTTGCAGTTTACCATATGCACCAACGTATGGATAATGTATGGATAGCCTCTGTGGGTGTCACCACTATTCCTCTCGGCCAGGATGATATCTAAAAGACCATGGCTCCTTGGTGCAAATAGGAAATGCTGATGAAACTAACCACAATCCGAAAGGGAAATTAGTTCCAGTTTGCTTTCTAATTCCATGCTGTAGCTTTTCAAAGGGCTTTTTTTTCCTGCTTACTCTTGTTATTTTTCTTCTGGTTTCTGAGAACAGTTTAAGTTTTGCTTTTGACAATGTTAGTGATTATGTCATATGCTAATTTTGGATTAACAGTCCATTATTTGTTTACTTTTAAAGAATTACTTATTTAATTATAATAATAATAATGATTATTATTCAATTTGACCAGAGACACAGACACAGAAAGAGAGGAGGAGAATGAGAAAGCAAGCCACCAGGTTCAGGACTCAAACTGTGGTTGGCCATGTGGGAGTCCAGTGACATAACAGCTATGCTATCTGCTGGCCCAGTCCACCATTTGTTAAAATTGATGATTGATGATTGAGTTAGATTTCCTTAATTTGATTACCTTATTTTTGTAAAGCTCATCTCTCCATAGTCAAAACTTTGTATATAACTTTTGACTCACCCAAAACTTAACTACCAATTGCCTACTGTTGATTGGAAACCTTAGAAATAACAAACAGTTGACCAATATATCTTGTATGATATATCATATATTATATTCTTAAGGTAAACTAGAGAACCAACAAAAAACTCATGTCTCAGTCTCTTTAAAAGGGGGTATTTCATTCACAGCTACAGTTTTCAATTTATCCACTTTATGGAGTTTTAGTCCTTCCCTACCCATCTCTGACGATATTTATAGTTTAAAAGTGCAAGTACTCCACTCTACCTACAAAAACATAATTTCTGCCTGCCTGTGTCTCTTTTACCCTTTCTGTTAAAAGCAGTAAGTTGATAATAATTATTTAATTCAGGAGGAAACAAGGAAATGAAGTTGTTTGACGTGCACCACCATGCAGACGATCACTGTAGACCGTCTGAAAACAGGGACAGGCAAGAAAGCAGATTTGTAAACCACAGCTCATGTGTATAAAAGAAGACTTCTGTTTTATTCTTAAAGAATACTGTTGCCTTTAACTCCTCCGTCCTCCTGTCCATGACACCCTTCCAATTCCTTAGTGATTGCCAAACGCTTTGGAGAAGGCGGGGTAAGACGCATTCTTTTCCTCACTCCTTCCATTACGCACTTTATCCAGCGTCTTCTACTTGCTGGGCTTTGTGTAAATACCTGGGAGCACAGAGATGATGAAGGAAAAAAAAAAATCAATGAACTCCCACAGAACCCAGTCTAATGGGGGAACTAGACAAGCATGGACCCAGCACCATCAGAGAGCTGCGGAGGGGCAGTTTAATTCTCTGTGTTGGAGTAGGCCCCTTTCCTGAAATGGTGACACTGCCGGAAGGGGGCAGTCAGTGTTCTAACCCCTTAGTGTGGGACTACTCCTTCTGCCCTAAATGTTGATAACACATGATAGTCACTGGCAATTTAAACAAGTTCATAAAAATGTGTCATTAACTTCTGTTTCGTTCAGCAGCCCAAGTGTAACTGTGGGTTCTGTGCTGAGCCTCGGACAGGGGATATGAAATATGCAAAACAGTGAGGCCAGACGACAGCCGACTGCCAACATGTGGATGACATAAAATTACAGAGCGCTTTAGCAGCTCAGGGAACACCAGCACACCTGGCATAAGGTTTACTGGAAAAGTAGGAGTTGAGGGATATCTTCAAGGAGCCTAGTTAACACTGCAATATTTTCTTCCTTTGTTAAAAGAGATGAAAAATCTTATACCCATTTCTTGCCTCAACACTCTGTAGCTTCAGTATTTAGCAAACTTATTTACTGACTGGATAGAATTTAGACTTTTAAGAATTATTTTACTCAACTTTATTTATTTACTTATTTTAATTTGACCAGAGAGGCAAAGTGAGAGAGAAAGAAAGAGAGAGAGGGAGGGAGAGAGGGAGGGAAGGAGGGAGGGAAAATGAGAAAGCAAGCTGCCAGGTCTGGGACTCGAACCATGGTTGGCCATGTGAGAGTCCAGTGCCCTTAACCTCCATAGCACCTGCTGGTCCCGAATTCAGACTTTTCTCATGGATACAGGTTTTTCCAAGTTACACTATAAACTCAGAAGAATTGTTTTGTTTTCTGCTTTCGCCTCACAACAACGGTTCAGTCACTCTTGATAGACAAATTTTAAATGGTACAGAGTACGAGAATGTGTTGTGGTACATAAAGAAAAATTAGGAATTTGTTTTAAATTTCTGTTTTCCTTTTACTGTCACTATATTTTTCCTTTCAAAATGGAAGCTAATACAGTTTATCATGCTATGAATAAATTGGATATGGGGCTGGCTCTGTGGCCTAGTGTTTAAGAGAGACAGCTCCTGCATGTCTAGCTGCACAGTTCAAGCCCTGGATCCAGTGGCTTTAGAAATGAGCCAGGTCGTCGGGATCAGCATTTAGTGTAATGGCTATGTCACTGGACTCCCACGTAGTCGATCGCGGTTCACATGCCAGACCTGGTGGTTTAAACTCACGCTGGCGCGTGTGCGTGTGTGCCCAAGATCCCGAGAGGAGAATGGAGGAGAAGGGATTGCGGCGTGGCCATCCCCCCTGGGGGGTGATTT
>NW_006205376.1:1280830-1288915 GCF_000334495.1 Tupaia belangeri chinensis | reverse complement strand
GGCCCAATAGAAAAAACCCCTCAAAAAAAAAAAAAAAAAAAAAAAAAAGAAGCACCAGGTCATGTATGTGCATGCCCAAACTCCTGACGATGATGGACAAAGGATTATGAAGTGACCATGCCCCATGGAGGTGTTTCCTCTACCTTTACTCCCTGGCAAGCACACGCATCCTCTAGCCAAAAAGGAAAAAAAAAAATTAAATGGCATTTGTTTTCAAATTTGTGAAAAAGCAGAATTTCATACACATTTAAATCAGTTAGTCATGTGATGAGAAATTTAATATGTTTTTTGAGTCAAACAGGATCCCAGTCTGCTTCCCTGATAGTATTCCTTCTATTAGCTAATGATGCGTCCCCTCGTCAGCTATCCAGCTGGAAACTTCAGAGCTGTTCTTGGCATGTCCCACACCTTCATCCCCCTCCAGGCACTGAATTAATCACTAAGTCCTGGCAATCGTGCTAAAGATTTCTCACTTTCTCTGCTCTTCCCACCCTTGTCTGAACTCACAGGCCTCATCATCTTCCTCCTGTACATCTGCTCTTTATGAAAATGCCAAGGCTTTTGCACCTTGTG
Source organism: Tupaia belangeri chinensis (assembly GCF_000334495.1). Taxonomy (NCBI): domain Eukaryota; kingdom Metazoa; phylum Chordata; class Mammalia; order Scandentia; family Tupaiidae; genus Tupaia; species Tupaia belangeri. Next base: position 1,288,342 of record NW_006205376.1, on the reverse strand, counting down.
CCCTCGCCCTTCCTCCGCAGTGCTGCCAGTCATCTCTCTAAAATGTGTAAAAGACCACACCGCCTGTCAGCATACAAATCTTTGGAGCACTGTCTTCACTGCTTGTAGGCTAAAACCCCACTGACCGATACTAACCACTCCACTCCGACACCCTTTTATCGTTTTTAAGCTTTTATGTATGTTGTTCCCTTGACATGGGATGCCCTTTCCCACCTGACAGATCTTTCCTCATCCTTAAGATCCTGCCCGTGCAGGGCTATCTCCAAGGTGACATCTTCCGCATTCTCTGGCCTGGTATGAGGCCCCTCTTCTCTGCAGCCACAGACTCGGCAACATCCCTACTGTCTTGTGACTTGGCGTCACACTCTGCAGTTACTAAAGTGGATTGCTGCTCCACCACACCCTCGGGCACAGACAACACTTAAAATGCTTATTCAATGAATGTTCAGGTTGCTTGGACGAGGAAATAAACCCATCCGACTCTGACGTGAAGAGATTTCGTTTGATCTGTTCTGCACTAGAAATTCTGTGCAAACGGCATGCCTGTCCCTCTTTCGCCCAACGGTAAGGACAATACAGCTTTTCGGGAAGAGTGGTATACTTGCGGGCAGTCAAGAGAAAGAGCTCTGGAGGGTTGAGGATACAGGAAAACTAGAGAGCTTTGGCATATTTCTCTAAGCATCTGACTTTGACCTTACTCCCCATTTTATTTCCAAAATAACTCAGTTTTCCTAATCATAAAATAGGTATGTTCCCTGGCAGGGAAAGTGCTGGATTTTGAACTTTTTTCAAAGCAACTACGTATTTTAGGTAGTCAAGCTCATGGATATGCTAGCTGCTAGTCTACCTGGTATGGACGTGGTTGTCCTGAGAGGAGAAGCTGCTACCCGGACAATCTCCTGTGACAAGGCACCAAGGACAAACCTCAACAGTCAATACAGGTGCTAATCACAAAGAGGAATCCCAAGTGTTGAAGCATGACCAGTGCACACCATTGCAGCTGGCTTTTAGGGGAAGCTAGGAATTGAACCCTGGCCTCTCACACAGCCTCAGCCTGCCAAGCAGCAGTGTCACCCAGGACACAGCACCTCGACTGGGTGTATTTCCCCATTGTTGAACATGTGAGTAGTTGCCCATTTCTTTCCATTCCCACTGAAATACCTGATGAGCTGTGACATGATGAGCTATTCACTGAATTACTCAAGAACTGACTAGAGGTAGATTTCCAATATTGGAATTATGCAAGCAAAAGAAATGAACATTTGCCAAGCTACTGATACACATAGCAGGTATGTGCTTTTATTTGCTTGCTACAGGTCAAATGATCTCTGAGTTCCATGGCCAGAGCTGCCACGATCAAAGTAATCACTGACCAAAGCTTAGCCCATCAAAGACTTGCCAAGGCACCGTAGGTAGAATGTGTCCGCTCCTGCACCGGGGCTGAGAGGCACTGTAACCTGAGACCAAGGGTGGCCATCCACAGAGGAACGGAGAAGGGGCCAGTGTGAAGAGCATGAGGGACACAACGGTCCTAGTGGGGATGAGGGACGACATACCCAGAGGGACAGTGAGTTTAACTGTCCTGGTTCCAAGTTCTTGGAAGGCTTGAATGAACTCAGTGCCTCTGGGTTCTGTGAGACACCTTTATATTATTTTGATTATTTTTTAATCACCTAGAGTATTCTCCAACTGACTAAGTCCCTGGCGATTTGTTGACTGATCCTGCTCTCCACATACCCTTCAAGCAAAAGAATGTAAAGGAGAGACCTTTATATTCTTTTAAGACATCCTTTTCTCTTCAGCTACAATGGGATTCTATTCCTTCCGACATGTTCTCTAACGAAGATAAAACCTACTTACCAAATTATTTTCCAAAACATTGTAAATTTACACCGTCATCTGAAGTACACAAGGATGCGAATCCAGAACGTAAGCATTCAGAAATTCCTCTCCAATATAATACTTTATGCATTTCTTTGATTGCTAGTTTTATAAAACTTTCTTTATTAGTCATTTGTATTTCCTCAGTTCTAAACTATCCATCCATGTTCTTTGACCGTTACCAACCATCTTGGAGCCTCTTAAAGACTGTAACTCATTAATTCTCTCTACTTAACTTTTCTGGACTCTTATTTCTGTAAGAAAACTTCAGAAGTTTTGGAGAAAACGAAATTACTCATTTATTCTGGCGTGAAAACTCTTTGAAATCCATCCATAGTTTTTTCATAACATGCACCTTCCATGACATACTTTATGTACTCTCTTTCTGCTACTGAAATTGCTAAGTTTCCTGTTATCACTATTATTTTGCCTAAGTTAATACAATGGCATTGTAACTAAAGAAAATTAAGCATAAAAGCTACGAAGATAGGATGCAATCCAGAACAGATCTGGTTTTTTCCTAGTTCTTATTCAATAGAGAACTTAGAAAGAGTAGGCATCTCCTTTCAACAGTTTTATTTGTTCAATGAGGAGAAATCTCTCTTCTCTCAAATACGTGTTAGAAATGAGATGGGATGATGAAGATTCCTTGCAAGTGTCTGACACTCAGGAAACACCGAAGGTTGGAATCGACCGCAAGGACCGTTGTTGCATTTACACATGCTCGAAGAGACTTACGCCTGCTTTGCAGATACAGAGAACAGCTGTGTGTAGGAGCGTGCGCACACACAGACGCAGATGCGGTAGTTAAAACTGCTCCGGCAGTGGGGCTCAATGTTCCCGTGCCCTGCAGTGAGAGGGAGACAGACGGAGGTCATGAACCTGCTGCTCCCGTGGTTCCTCCCAGTCTTCAAGTAGGCGCTCTCACCACATCGAGCTATATTTCATACAACAGGGCCCTAAATGCAAGCAAAGTATTTTCTCTCATGCCCCACCAAGGCAGCAGTCATTTTTTCTGACCCTCAGAAAAACACACACACCATGTTGGACTTCAGAGTCTTGCCTTCCCAAGAACTTCGTTGACCAAGTTTTGCTTCATGTCGTAACTTCAGAATCTAAATACCAAGAATAAGATGACTTAGCTACCTTGTGGTGGTGATGGCAGGAGAACAGGTCTGCCTGCTGTGGAGAAGGTGATGAGGAGGAGGACAAAGCATTTCAATCAGCCCTAGGTCATGTTCCCTCCATGGTTCTGCCTTTCACACTGCCAGTTATCTTTTCAGACTATAAAACTGAAGATCTATTCCTCAAATGTTTACAACTACTGAAAGGCTTCTCATTCCTTATGGGATACAGTAAGAACATCTGTGCAAGGCAACACCTCTATTCTCATATCCTGGCCAGCCTTAGCCCACATTCTGCAATTGCATTTCCCAGCATGGCTCCTTGCTTCTGCCTCCTCAGACCAGAATTCCCAGGGCTGCCTCACCTGCACAGCCAATTAACCCCTCCTGTGTACCCCACATCCCACCTCCATCCCCACCCCACTGTGTTACCAATCACAGTGAATGCAATCACCAGATTGTTAGCTGAGCACTGTGTGAGCACAGGTCAAAGCCCGGGCCTGTTCTTCATCCAGAACCTAACGAGGGCAGAGTGAACACTCAGAAGGTATTTGCTGAATAAATGAACATGAAAGCTAAAAGTCCTTCCAGGCTTTTACTACCAATAGTAACAGATATTTTAATATTAAGGAAATTCCTTATTTATTATTATTATTTTTTTAGAGATAATTTTTGTGAAAGGGTGTATGCACTAACTGGAGAGACAGAGACAGACAGAGACACAAAGTGAGAAATCAACCCCGGGGCGGGGGGGCAGGCGGGGGTAGGATGGCCACGCTGCAATTCCTTCTCCTCCATTCTCCTCTCAGGATTTTGGGCACGCGCGCACACACACTGGGATGAAATCCAGATCTGCTTGGGGACCAGCAGGTGGCATGGTGATTAAGACGCTGGACATTCCCACAAGGCTGACCAAGGTTTGAGTCTCAGACTTGGAGGCTTGCTTTCTCTCTCTGTCTCTCTCTGTCAAATTAAAATAAATGAATGAATAAATAAATAAAATTCTAAAAAAAAAAAAAAACCCAGGTCTGCTCAACTTTAAAATGGCTGCTCCTAACCACTATCCTGAAATACGCTCCATGGTCACCCGTGGAACTCTGACTCTGCCAAGAGCATGTATTCAGCACTCTTATTAAGTCTGCGGAAAATGAAGGTAACGTGCCGTGTAGCTCCAAAAGCACTCGTTTAACATGATCTTGACATCATTCTGATGACTGGCTTTCCTCAAGGTCCACTTCCATGAAGTAGGCATAACAGCATGTATGATCTGTCCTACATGACCCATGTCATACATGATCAGTGTTACACATGATCAGTGTCACACATGATCTTTATCATACATGGTCTGTGTCATGAATGGATGGCTTATCATTTGTATCTCAGCTTATGTAAGACTTCTCCAGGGGACCAGCACTTAGCGTAATGGCTGTGTCGTTGAACTCCCATGTAGTCGACCATGGTTCGAGTCCCAGACCCAGTGGTTTAAACTCATGCCGGGTGCGTGTGTGTGCATGTCCAGGATCCCGAGAAGAGAATGGAGGAGAAGGGTTCGCAGCATGGCCATCCCTCCAAGGGGTGATTTCTCGCTTTCTGTCTCTCTGTCTTTCTGGTGAGCACACGCGCCCTATAGCAAAAAAAAAAAAAAAAAAAAAAGACCTCCAGAAAAATATTTCCTGAAAAATATTTCTTCTAAAGTTTGCCACCCTAAAAGCCTTCCTTAATATGTCACATTTTGCCTTCCCATTAATTGCCACCATTTGAAACTAAGCTGCTCACTTATCTTTTTACCTTTATATTACACCTCCCTGCTCCATGGTGTAAATTCCGCCGAAGACCTTGCCCATTGGTTCCCATCTGTAACAGGAACAGCACAGAGCAAATGCTTGACAAATATTTGGTGAATGAATGAAAAGCCAACACTGAGGTGATAATGACATATCAAAGAAAGAATGTCTCATTCTTTCCTTGGAGTAGAGTGGCCCTGGGCAAGGCAGAGCATGTGGGCTGGCAAAGGGAGCAGAGGACAGGGAGACCAAGCAAGCAAGCATAGGTTGTGCACCTGCAGCACCGTCCACAGAAGAGGTTACTAACTCTCAGCTCAACACGTCATCCGGGGACAGGGGTGCCCTAGAGCGATGCAGAGCCACTCCTCACTTAGGCCGACCTTGCTTAGCACTGTTCTGGGTGCCACCATCACCAAGCCACTTTCTAACCGTCACTTTACTTTAGATACAGATATGGATAAGGGAGCGTGCACACGAACTAAAAAATTCAACTATTTAGTGGGTTTGGCACTTACTTTTTTTAAAGGGTTGGCATTTGTAATGAAAAATATATGTTTCTTATCATTTTGATTTTTTAAGGAAATCATCTTTGCCACCTGTACTTCCTCTAGGGACATTGAAAACAGCAACTCTGGGATTCCAGGGTGATGCCCCAGTGCCCTGCTCCTTATAAGGGCAACACGCTGGAAGTCGGTCCACCTTGCCCATGTCTCTGCGTTCAAGAAGCAGTACTGGGACCAGCAGTTAGCGTAATGGCTGTGTCACTGGACTCCCACATAGTCAACCGCGGTTCGAGTCCCGGACCAGGTGGCTTAAACTCATGCCGGGTGCGTGTGCGTGCGTGCCCAAGATCCCGAGAGGAGAATGGAGGAGAAGGGATTGTGGCATGGCCATCCTCTCTGGGGGGTGATTTTGCGCTTTCTATCTCTCTGTCTCTGTCTGGCGAGCGCATGTGCCCTATAGTGAAAACCTCTCAAAAAAAAAAAAAAAAAAAAAAAAAAAAAGCAGCAGTACTCAATGTGGGCTGTTTCTGCGCCTCACCTGGTTCATGACCTTGGACAAGTCCTTCCATGTTTATGGACCTCAGATTCTTTTCTATATTAATAAGGAAGTTAAAATTAAATGATCCTGTTTCAACTAGGATCTTTAGGTTATGTGAAAATAAATATCTAACAATGTATAACAGGGATCTGAAAAAAACAAAAGATTTAATCTGCCTGCCTGGTGCGAATATATTTTGTCTTGTGACTTCACTACTTTGAATTCGAGATCAGAAAAAAATTTTTTTTAAAAAAAGAACACAGGATTTAGACAGATGAGAAAGGAAAGGAAGGCAAGAACAACTATTTACAGGGGGAGTTAGTAATAAACACATTTATTACAAAAGAACAATCAGCCCCATAGAGTAGGGGATATTTGCAAAAGTTTTCTAATAAGGTATTGGTAGATATCCTCTAGTAACTTCATCCCGCTGTTCTTGGGGCTACAGTAATGACAACTAAATGAGACAAGTGTAATTGTCATCACAGGGCTCTGGCCAAGGTGCACTGCAGCCTCCATAGACTCACTCACTGCCAGGTGATGGAAAGTCTGTCTTTTTATTTTTCAGAAGCAGGGCAGCAGTTACAAGGACAGAAGAAAAGGACAAATCTAAAGAAACAGTTTCTGGGAACCAGCAGATGGCATAATGACTACGTCAATGGACTCACACATAGTCGACGATGGTTCAAGTCCTGGACCCAGTGGCTTAAACCCACACTGGGTGCATGTGTGTGTGTGTGCCCCAAATCCCGAGAGAATGGAGGAGAAGGGATTGCGGCGTGGCCATTCCCCTGGGGAGGTGATTTTGATGGGCATACAGAAAAATCCCACCAAATGCAACCAACTTGGAGCCACAGCTTCTTTTTATTTTTCAGAAGCAGGGCAGCAGTTACAAGGACAGAAGAAAAGGACAAATCTAAAGAAACAGTTTCTGGGAACCAGCAGATGGCATAATGACTACGTCAATGGACTCACACATAGTCGACGATGGTTCAAGTCCTGGACCCAGTGGCTTAAACCCACACTGGGTGCATGTGTGTGTGTGCCCCAAATCCCGAGAGAATGGAGGAGAAGGGATTGCGGCGTGGCCATTCCCCTGGGGAGGTGATTTTGATGGGCATACAGAAAAATCCCACCAAATGCAACCAACTTGGAGCCACAGCTGCTGTGTGCATTTGTGTGTTCACACATGTGTTCCACAGAGTTCTCATCTTAGTTCTATATCTAACAGAGCAAAGCAAAATTTTGCTGATGCACACAATTAACTCATTCCAAACGTTTCACATGGCCATGGCAATATGGAATTTTGCGAGGGGGGCAAACAGAGCAATTTTCAGTCCATTTAATTTTAAAATTCATGAAAATTGAAAATAAATTCCACACCAAGGATGGTAGATGTAGTGGCAAGGGCAAGGACAGCACCCACAGGTTCTTCTCCACCTCAGATTCCCAGTATCCATCATCTCAGACAGCTCAAGGCCCAATGGACCACAAAGGCCAACAGCAGTTTAACTTAGAAAAAGTGGATTATAAATCTGTACCTCAAAAGCAGAGGGAGACAAGGACCCACTTAAGAGTTAGGCAGAATGCATCAAGAACACACAGGAAGAAAACCCTAAGAATTTAACCTCTATTCATCAGCTCTGTGGTCTCCTTGTTTCAATGTAACTTAGGGCCGGCAG
>NW_006205376.1:1276820-1280799 GCF_000334495.1 Tupaia belangeri chinensis | reverse complement strand
TCCTGCTCCTTGTGTCAAAGGAATAAGCAGAAAGACTGGACTGCTTGTGCTACACTTGCAGTGGGTGATTTGCCATCTACTCAGGCTGTTATGGATTTGAATCACTCCATGCCATTTGTGTTCACTGTTTCAGACTTGTCATCTGAATAACACTTTGTAACAAGTAACTCTAAGAAGGTTTTTTTTTTTTTAGAATTATTTTTATTTAATTTTATTTTTTTATTTATTCTAGTTTGACCAGAGAGGGACAGAGAGAGCGAGCGAGCGAGAGAGAGAGAGAAAGAGAGAAAACAAGCCACTGGGTCCAGGACTCCAATGGTAGTTGGCCATGTTGGAGTTCAGCGCCCTTAACCACTACGCCACCTGCTGGTTAGTTGTAGTATTAACAAATATAAGCATGTCATTAGATAAAAACCTTAAGTTGCCTTGAATTCAGGTCAAAGAACTGGAATTGTTGAAAGAAGACTCCAGAACGACTGAAATTGAGCACCTCCTCCTAGCCTCACATGTAAGGACAGTGACTCTAAAAGCAATGCTTCATAGCAGACCCGAGAATTCATTGCATTCTACATTCTTTATCAAAGAAGCCGTGCACATAGGGCTGGATCTCACTGCTGACAAGGTCATGAAGGTCCAGAAACTACATCCCCACAAATGGAGAGTCATATGACTATGCACTCTTGAAGGTCCCCAGGACTGGCCCCACTGCCCAGTCCTCTTCACCAATTTCAGTAAAGGGTTACCCTCAACAACCACTAAGTTTCTTGTTGTTGGTTGATTGAATAAAGCTTCTGAAAACATTTGAAAATTATGTAAATTATGTAGTTTTTATTATCATTCTAGAGACTCAGTCAAGGAAAATGTTAATAAATAGGCCTGCAAGTGAAAATAACTAAGTACCTGACAATAACAGTGCTAGGATATGTGCTAAGATAAACATTCCACTTACAAAACTCACTCTTAGAACTTTAGATTGGCAACAATATAAATAGTACACATATTCACAAACGCTAGTGAACTTGAGAAATGTAAAGGTTTATCTGACCCATCTCCATTGCTACATCACCATTTCCCAGGCACCTGGATGCCACAAACTCACACCCAGTCACTCGCAGGCTTTTTCAGGTGTCAAAAATACATGGTACTTAAAATAGTATGAATACCCTAAATGTGCATGATGCTTTAAATTATTTCAATTCCTCCCAAGCCCTCTAATACTGATGAATGACTTATGTTAAGGATGAAACTTTTATCCCAATAAGATAAAATTAGTTTGAATTTTTTTTACAGATGATGATGCTAAGAAAATTTTCAGCAAGACATACATCTATTACTAGAAAAAAGATGCTTCACAGACCTAGTATGTACCTAATCTAATTTCCCATATTAAGAAATTTAGATAAAATAATAATAAGGTACATAAACCATTAAGTACAAAGGATGGTAAGAATTTTAAAGTTGATTACAATACCAAGAACCCACAACTAAAAGTCAGGCCTAAAAACCTGTTCTTTAAGTACGAACATGAGTCCTTGACCAATACGAGGTTATCTAATTTTATACCATCATTAAAAAAGAAAACCAAATAAGTAGGGCCTATCAGCAGTGACCTTTCTCAGCTCTCTGGGCAGTCACTGACCCACTGACATGAATGTCCAAGATGACAGCAGAACGGCACACTTACAAGGATTAAAAATACATAAGCATAGTCTTCTTTGCAACCCTTTCTGTTTCAAATAAAAATGGCAGACCCAGTTAGACTCAGGGCACTGGCACTATGGTTTCAATGACAGAAAAACTTACACAAAAGAAATATCCAGAGTATACACAGCACTCTTTTTGTTTTTCACTTTTATATTTTTGGGCACAGTTTTGGGGGAAGGGGAGAGATACAATGCTGCTTTACAAAGGACAGAGAAGTCCCTTGTTTGAGCTCCCAACCTCTTAGCCACACAGAAAAATGTCAGTCATCCATTTGTTAGGACCCGAATCTCCTTCTACTGCGCACAATATGCAACACACATTTACAGGGGCTGTTGAAACAGAAAAACAAAGGAAGCCCTTGAAATAGAAGCCGATCTCCCCTAGTTTGCCCTTCCTTTATCACCGCGCCTGCATGCTTGCCGTTAAAGCGCTGTCACATTGTTTCCACATGCTCGGGCCCTTGAAACTTGTGCAAAAGCGTTGCAAAATAAAACTGCACAAACATCACATTTCAACACATGAGCTACTAAGGGTAGGACAGTCATGTGCGCCAGAATAACCATAAATTAAATCATAACCTACAAACGTCCCTGACCCGAGACATTTTTCAAAGAGTAAGGGCAGGCACTGAACACATTGTGGCCATGGGCGTATTTCAGGAAAGAATACCAGAAAAATTTACTACGAGGACACGTTACAAATTACTACCTTTTCCCCACTTCTGGGCTCATAAAAGAATTTCCCTGGGAGAAAGCATCTTAAAAGACTAAAGATTCATTCTTTCATTTTCAACCTCAACGTGCAATGGTACAGACATCAATCACTGAGCCGCCTAAAATCAATACAAGAGAAGTGTAACGCTAAAGGTTTCTTTCTGAAGAGCTCAGAGCTGCTTTCCGTGGACCACATGGAGATTCGCCCCACACCACATGTAGTACAAACCGGATACCCAGCAGCGGGGCGACTTACCTTATGAAAGCTGGATTTATTCCTCTGGGCTTCGGTCACAAATGGCTGAAGTGAAACTCCCTTCATTTGTTCTTCCAGTGAGCCACATCGAGCCTCCCGTTACCCCAGCCCATTGCAGACAGTCGCACACGGCACAGGCTGCCCTGCTTCCCCAGTTCCCAGCCCAGCACGGATAATCACATTCCGGCGGGGAGTGAACAGATGGTGGATTCCATGGTAACCAGCCCGTCTAAGGCGATTGGTAGAAGTGTGTGACTACTGCGTACTGGGTAACAATCGAGAGCTCAGAGCTGCTTTCCTTGGACCACATGGAGATACGCCCCACACCACATGTAGTACAAACCGGATACCCAGCAGCGGGGCGACTTACCTTATGAAAGCTGGATTTATTCCTCTGGGCTTCGGTCACAAATGGCTGAAGTGAAACTCCCTTCATTTGTTCTTCCAGTGAGCCACATCGAGCCTCCCGTTACCCCAGCCCATTGCAGACAGTCGCACACGGCACAGGCTGCCCTGCTTCCCCAGTTCCCAGCCCAGCACGGATAATCACATTCCGGCGGGGAGTGAACAGATGGTGGATTCCATGGTAACCAGCCCGTCTAAGGCGATTGGTAGAAGTGTGTGACTACTGCGTACTGGGTAACAATCGCTGTCTTTGTGCTCCAGCCTTGCAAATCCTAAAGGAGGAACATATATAGCCACTCACATGCGCAGGGCTTGCCTAGCAGGTGTTTGGCTCTTAAAACAAGGCAGTGCAGCCCAACTAAAAGCTTTCCAGCCAATTTACCCTTGGTGGTACAAAGTCCTGGTATTCAGGCAGCATTCACTGCTCACTCTGGGAGAAAGGTCGCCAGAGGCTTAACTTGACACGAAGAAAAATAAAACTTGAAAGTTAACTTGAAAAGTCAAGAGAAAGTATCCTAGAAATTTAAGCCTCATCAGCAAGTCATTTTTTGACTTGTGATCTATATGAGAACTAAAAACTGCTTTTAAACTGATTTTTTATAAAGAATTATTTAATTATATTTATTATTATTATTATTATTTAAATTTGCTATAGGGTTTAGGCACCCACCAGAGAGAGACAGGAGAGAGAGAGAGAAAGAAAACTTGAGAAAGCAAATCACCAGGCCTGGGACTCGAACTATGGTAGCCCAGTTCCTAGTGTGTCCAGTGCCCCAACCACCACAACACCTGCTGGCTCCTGTTAGAATTTTTTAAAACAGGGACCAGCAGTTGGCATAATGGCTTTCTCGCTGGACTCCCATGTAGTCGACCACGGATCGAGTCCTGGACCTGGAGGCTT
>NW_006205376.1:1276386-1276762 GCF_000334495.1 Tupaia belangeri chinensis | reverse complement strand
AGGAGAAGGGATTGCAGCATGGCCATCCCCCTGGAAGGTGATTTCTCGCTTTCTGTCTCTCTGTCTCTTTCTGGCAAGCGCACACGCCCTATAGCAAAAAAAAAAAAAAAAACCTCTCCAAATAAAAAGGATTTTTTTAAAACAAATATGTAAGTTTGAAATAAATTAAGGCTTCCAAAATCAATTGCCTTATGAGTTAATTTTGGGGAAAAGCTCATAGAAATTCATTTTTACTGTGTTTATTGAATTTTGTGGTGAGAAAAAGGTATGGAGTATAACATTTTCATCTGGAGTTTCATCCAATTTTAGGCTTCAAATCTGTTGGTGGTGTACTATCAACTGAGCTTAATTTGTTTCTGCATCCATGAAGGGTAAA
>NW_006205376.1:1237680-1276372 GCF_000334495.1 Tupaia belangeri chinensis | reverse complement strand
TTCAGCAGAAAAACAGTTCCCCACCATCACTGCTCAAGAAGGATTCAGAGATTAAGTCTTTAGAAGATCAAAATGACTGAAAGCCAATGATACCACACAAAACCTACTATTACAGGTAATCCTGAGTCTAGAACATGAACTACAGGCACTCCAAATGTGCATCAGAAGTGAATTAAGGTCAAGGAAAATAACTAAGGTAAGCTTAACAAGAAAGAAAAAAAATACACTGTGGCATTGCCTCCTTACTCTATGGCCATCCCCTGTCTTAAATTTCAGAGGTTTATTTTAGCATAAGCATTTGTTTTCTTAGCATAAACCAGAAATGACACACAAATACTAGAAAAAAAGACAAAATTTTTTATTGTAGGTATTATGATTCTATCCCTACAAAACACAACCAAAAAAAAAAACAAAAACAAAAACAAAAGTATCAATCAAATATATTATTTATAGTACCAGACATTTAATGAAGTAACCAAATATAATTATATCCATATTATTCCTTTGTAAGAGCAAAGACTAATACGAATATCAATAGGACTGGGTTTATGAACAATGGTCAAAAAGGGGTATAGAATATCTGGGAACCTGGGAAGAATAGTATCCAAAAATTTGTGCAGACTGTTTGGAGAAAAAAGAATGAATTCTTGGAGAAGTAAAGGAATACTAAATAGAAGGGCATAATATGTTGGGGCCAGCAGGAGGCGTAGTGGTTAAGGTGGTGGACACTTGCACATGGCTGACCCTGGTTCAAGTCCTGGACCTGAAGGCTTACTGTCTCACTTTCCCTCTCTTTGTCTCTCTCTGGTTAAATCAAAGGTAATGAATGAATAAATATTATTTTAAAAAAGAAAGGTATGTGTTGAAAAGATAAAAATAGGCATTTTATAGATATTATGCCTTTCCAATCTACCAAATAATCTCCTAGTAACATTATCAATATACTTTAAAAAATAAATATAACAAAGTGACTCTGAAGTATAGTTAGATTATAAAACCAAACAAAATAAAGTATGAAAATACTAAAGGAAACCCTAAAGGAGAAAAGTTATACTAATGGGAATAGTAACTAACTTTTTTTGTTTTTTGTTTTTGTTTTTGTTTTTGCAAGAGAGCATGTGTCTTTCTTTCACCAAAAAAAGACAGAAGCAAAGTGAGAAAGCACCCCTGGGGGGATAGTCTCCCTGCAAGAACCTCTCCTCCATTTTTCCTCTTGGGCACCCATCAACCCACACCTGGAGCTTTATTCAAGCCACAGGTCCAGTCCTCGAACTACGCAGGTGGCCATGTGGGATTCGGCTGCCTTAACTATGATGCCACCTGGTGGGCCACTGTATCGACTTTTAAAGCAGGTTATAAATATCATAAAATACTAATACTGCCCCAAATGACTCCATGACCTCTCTCTCCCCCCATGAATTCTATACTTCTACATCCTGCTACCTATGGAACATCCTCTACCAGGATATTTAATAAGAATCACAAATATAACATCCCGAAGCCCAACTCCTGATTTTCTCCCTCAACCGGGTCCTTCTGCTTCCTTCCTTGTTTTAGGAAACAGCAACTCCAGCCTTCCACTCACACACGTGAGACCCCGGGGAGCCCATCTGGGACTGCTCCTTCACCCTGTGTGTTTAGCTTGTCTGCTCATGGCAGAACTGTCTCTTCACACCTGGCCACGCCTCACCTCTACCACTTTTACGTGGTCTAGGCCACAACTTCTCTCACCTAGATTCCTTAGCTTCTCATCAGATTTTCTGTTTCCTCCTTGCTCCCTGCACCCATAAAATCCAAGCAGTAGACAATTCTCTTCTTTAACCCAGCTTTCTTGTTGCACAGAGAATAAAAGCCCTACTTTGTATCACGGCCTAAGAAGTCCTTCATACCTGCTACCCATCCCCTTAACTGCTTTATCTCCTATCCTCTCTCGCCTTCCCTGAGCTCTCCAGACACTGTGTCCTCTCTTCTGTCCTTTCTCAGGAGTGTGCACAGTGACGGTAGGTAACAGAGGCCACTTATCTGTACACATCTGCCTTCAGACTGTGAGCCCTTCAAGGCCGGAGTCTGTACCACTCTGAATCCTCTCTGTTCCCAATACCAAGCCAAGGTCCTGGTACGTAGTAAGAATGCGACAGATCTGCTGAGTAAAAGGCATGTGCTGTACAGCTTTTTATTCTAGTGCAACTTTACAAGTGAACTAAAGATCCAGTATCAAATGAATGGTTACAAAAACAGTAATTTGTGGGTCAGTGGATAGATAGCATGGAGATTTAAGGTGCTGGACCCACATGGCCGAATACGTGGGATGACGTACGCATGCGCCTGTGTGTGCAAAATCCCAAGAGGAGAATGGAAGGAAAGGGACTATGGTGTGGCCATCCCCCTGGTGTGTGTGTGGGGGGTGTCATTTCTCACTTTCCCTTTCTCTGTCTCTCTGGCAAGTGTAAACATCCTATAGCAAAAACCTAAAAACAAAACAGTAATTTATACAACTTGATAAACTATCTTGAATTTGTTAAAATATAGTCACAAGAGCAGATGGTGTAATGGTTACATTGCTGGACTCTCATGTAGTCGACCGCAATTTGAGTCCCAGTCTTGGTGGCTTAAAACTCACGCTGGGCACGGGTGCGTGAATGCTCAAATTCCCGAAAGGAGAATGGCGAAGAGGGAATTCTGGAGTGGCCATTCCCCCCAGGAGGTAATTTCTTCCTTTCTGTCTCTCCAGCAAGTGTACATACCCTATAGCAAAAATCTCTTTAAAAATATACATAGACAGATTTAGATATAATCACAAAGAAGGGGGTCAGGGGCCAGCAGGTGACATGCCAACCACAGTTCAAGTCCTGAACCTGGCAGCTTGCTTTCTCATTTTATCTCTCTCTCTCATTCTGTCTCTCTCTCTGGTGAGCACATGTATCCTGTAGTAAATTGAAAATAATCATAATAATAATGATAAAGTTAAATAATTCTTTAAAAAAGAATATTTAGCAAAAGGGAAAAGTTTATGGTATATTAATAACAATGTAGTATTTACTGAGTCCCTAGTATATGCTGAAAACTATACAAAGCACAAATAAAAGATAAGAGGTATTTTATTCAAAATTCACAGAGACTATAAAGTAGGTACTATTATCCTGATTTTATTAGTGTGGAAATGGACACTCAGAGTTTAAGCTCTTTGCTCTAGGTCTCACTGCCAAGATTAGAAATTCATTTATCTAAGACCAAAGTTTGGGTCTAAATCAATATGCTATACATTTCCTAGAAGTTTTGGGAAGGTTGGTGGAGTGGAAGAAAACAGATTACAAAACTGAATGCTCACTTTACATATATACTATCTTTACAATGATATAACAAAGAAAAAAATTTTAATTTTTTAGAGAGAGAGAAGGACTTGATGCCAGAATCCTCCAGCCTCCATAGGTTTTTGCCACAGGGTGGGTGCCACCACGCCCCACAAAGAAGAAATTCTTAAGAACACACACTACGGTTGCATAGGCTTCAAAATTTTAGGAGTGGCTGTGACAAAGAAATATTCGTGATGTTTTCCTTTCTTGTTTTCCAAAATTTTTAATGTCATAAATGATCATTTTCTAAAAATAATATTTATTCCTCCTACACTTAGTTTTCAATGTTCACTGTGTTCTTGGGTAGATTTACTAACTAATGAGACAATAAAATTAAAAAAAAAAAAAAAAAAGATCGTGGCTCGCAGTTTCTAGAAAATTGATTCCATGGTAATTACTCAGAGAAGAAAACAAAATGGTAGACCTCAGAAAGGCGAGGGAGGAGGAGGCTTCTCCAGCTCCAAGTTCACCTGTAGGTGTCCTGACTTTGTCTTCATGATAGCACCTCCACTCGCACTGCCCAGCACCTATTGTAATAACAGCGCATGTGACAAAGAGCAAAGGATTCCCACAAAGGTTTCCAAGATTAAAAAAAAAAAAAAAAAAACAAGGTGTTGGAAGCAGAGAAGCCCAATGATTTATCTTCTTCAAATACTGGGCAGGCAACACTGCTTGTAGTACCTGCTGCCACAGGCACTGTGCCAGGCAGGCAGCAATCAAATAATCTTGAGAGAGCTGCTCTAATGTCCTTCACTATTGGGTATGTCCAGTTTCATTCACCCTTAGTCCTTTTTTTTTTTTTTAATGGCCAGAAAGTGCGGGTACTCACCAGAGAGAGAGAGAGACACACACAGCATGAGTGCCCCCACCCCCCACATAGGGGTGTTATCACACCACAATCACTTCACCTCCATTTCTCCACCCCATCAGGCACACATAAGTGCCCAACATGCACCAGGGCCAGGATTTGAACCATGACTGGCCATGTGCAATCAAGCTCACAATACACAGCACTTAAACACTAGACTACAGGGCTAGCCCTTTATTAGAGGCTAAACCCAAGAAAGTTTTTGATGTTGTTGTTGAAGGCTTTTGCTATAGGGTACATGCACTTACTAGAGAAAGAGAGAGAGACAGTGAAAGGGAAAGTGAGAAAGTCCGCCTCATCACCGGGATGCCACAATCCCTTCTCTATTCTCCTCCTGGGATTTTGGGTACACACATATGCACCCAGCATGATTTTCAAGCCACCAGGTCCTGGACTCAAACTGTGGCCGGCCATGTGGGAGTCCAACGCCTTAACCACTATACCACCTGCGAGCACTTTCCCAGGAAGGTATTTTAAGCCTGAAGTTGCCAAACTTTTTCAGCTCTTTGTATCTCAACTCACAGACCTCTTTGTATCTCAGTGACTTTTTCATGATGCCCAGATTAAGATAAATTCCTAAGGGTTCTAGTTATGAAATAGTTGGATACAAACAACGCAGTAACTATTTTTGACCTAGTACCATTTGAAAATACAGAATTACAAAAAAAAATAGTATTTTTACTTCATTTTTCGATCATTACTGTAGCTCATTCTTAACTCACTACGGCATGAGTGCCCCCACCCCCCACATAGGGGTGTTATCACACCACAATCACTTCACCTCCATTTCTCCACCCCATCAGGCACACATAAGTGCCCAACATGCACCAGGGCCAGGATTTGAACCATGACTGGCCATGTGCAATCAAGCTCACAATACACAGCACTTAAACACTAGACTACAGGGCTAGCCCTTTATTAGAGGCTAAACCCAAGAAAGTTTTTGATGTTGTTGTTGAAGGCTTTTGCTATAGGGTACATGCACTTACTAGAGAAAGAGAGAGAGACAGTGAAAGGGAAAGTGAGAAAGTCCGCCTCATCACCGGGATGCCACAATCCCTTCTCTATTCTCCTCCTGGGATTTTGGGTACACACATATGCACCCAGCATGATTTTCAAGCCACCAGGTCCTGGACTCAAACTGTGGCCGGCCATGTGGGAGTCCAACGCCTTAACCACTATACCACCTGCGAGCACTTTCCCAGGAAGGTATTTTAAGCCTGAAGTTGCCAAACTTTTTCAGCTCTTTGTATCTCAACTCACAGACCTCTTTGTATCTCAGTGACTTTTTCATGATGCCCAGATTAAGATAAATTCCTAAGGGTTCTAGTTATGAAATAGTTGGATACAAACAACGCAGTAACTATTTTTGACCTAGTACCATTTAAAATACAGAATTACAAAAAAAAAATAGTATTTTTACTTCATTTTTCGATCATTACTGTAGCTCATTCTTAACTCACTACGGGACACGTGCACCTACTGGTCCCAGCACAATCTCTCATACGACTGTATTAGATACTGCCACCCTCGTTCCCTGCTCCACAGTGATCCCCACCAGCTTGTTATCACAGTACCCACCCAGATCCTGACTTTGCAAAAATACGACATCGGGGAGTAAAAAACAGTACAGTCTGATACCAAAACTGGGAACTACCTGGGGCTGGTCGCTGGCACAGTATTTGATGAGTGTGTGGTGACAGCACCCCTGCACACCGGAAGTGGTCCCTCAGAGCACCTGTGCACATATTTGATAGTGATGTCATTAAGCCCTTTGTGAAGCCCAATAATACAAGCATTCTCTAGTTAGAAATTCAGAAACCTAAATACCTAAATCTATTCTTTCTTTTCTTTTTTTTTCTTTTTTCTTTGGCTATAGGGAGCATTGGCTTACTGGAGAGACAAAGTGAGAAATCCCTTCTCCTCCATTCTCTTCTCGGGATCTTAGGCAGGGACACACACACACACACGCACGCACATCCGGCGTGAATTTCTAACTGCCTGGTCCAAGACTCAAACTGCAGTTGACCATATAGGAGTCCAGTGCCTTAACCACTACACCACCTGCTGGCCCTTTACATCTATTCTAATACCTGCTTAGCTATTCATATGACTCTGGCAAGACATTTCCCCGCTGATCCTGTGCTCTTCAGTCACAAGCCGAGGCAGGAAATAGATTGGATGAGCTCCTGGCTTCTCTTCCAGCTGTGTCAGTAAGAATGAATGTTAGAGGGAGGAGGATCTTTCTCATTATTAGTGAGTTGAGAAGAAAAAGAAAAAGAAAAAAGGCCACGAAGACAAGGAGAAATATTTTCTAGACTGAAGTTGAAAACAGCACACACCTGGGTACTATCCTCAGGTGTGGCAGGATCAAAAGGCTGGAAGTTCGAGACAAGACGGCAGCTGTCTCACACAAAGACACGGGTTTACGGGACACTAAGTGGCAATGCCGCCAGCTCCACGGCTGTTTCTTCAGTCTTTCACATTCTTTCCACTCTTGCAGAAACACCTTCTTGGCAAATGACTTATATTATGATGTGACTGGGTACTGTCAGGTTGTGGTCTCTGAGCATGAAATAAGCTCAAATCCCCTCTCCTAATTAGGGACCAAAGCCATCAGAAAGCCTATAAAAGCACAGTCACGGACTCGAAAACACAAAATACCATCTATAAAGAGGCAGCGTTTCTTAGGTATTTTCAGGATGTTACTAACCATTCTGTATTTTTGGTTAATATTCTATGAAAGTCTCTTTGTTTTCTTTTTTTTTTTTCTTACTGCGAGATTTGTTGTTGTTACATAAATTAACCCATATATTGCAGGCTAGTGATATTCCAAATGTCTGTGGAGCTTCTACTGGCCTTTCAATTCCTTCAGTCTTGTGATGGCGGTCGCTGTGACGGCTGAAGTGGTGGTGTAGGTCCAGGCACCACCGGGTATCGTTTTCAGGCAGGAACCACAGTGCCAGATCCACAGCCCATCTCTTCATCTTGGTTTTGCCACAAAAGGAGCAGGTGTACTTGGTGTGCTGGCTGATTTCAATTTTCTTCACCATTTTCCAGAGGGAGGCACCATAGGGGGTCCCACAGTTACCGACGATGCTGACCTTCTTGGTGTGTTTAGCGACATTGCTGCCAGCTAAGTTCGAGCTCGGAGAGAGCTTACAGAGATTTTGCTATAGGGCATGTGCATTCACCGGAGAGACAGAAAGCAAGAAATCACCCACCAGGGAGGAGGGCCATGCTGCACTCCCTTCTCCTCCATTCTTGTCTCAGGCACTATAGTGCAAAGATAATAACAAATGTCGAGAAAGACAAGTCTACATCAAAGGACCTCATATGACAAGTTCTTTCCTATTAAAGTCCAGCCATCAGGACTCCAAGCCAGGTCTACCAATGCTACTTATTAAAATGGGAACAATACTGTGTCTTAGTCAAATGAGCATGGGATTTGATTCTTCCCATTATTAAATAGATTATTTGTGACTGCCTTTATTAGAGAATATTCCCTCTTCCTCCCAAGTCTTCATATTAATTCTAAAATTGGGAGGAAGTTATACAAGCCCTTGGGTCCTAGTCAGTTGCCTTCCACACTCTTCATCCTTGTATCTAAGGTGACTCACTCAATCTAGGTATTTTCATTTCTCTGTCCATGAAAATTTCTGAAATACATGAAAGTGAAGATTCTACAGGGAGTCTATGTGTATAACGTAACATGTATTAATGTAGTAGTTACATTAATAAATATATCTAAAGTATTTGTGAAAAGATAGAACAAGTATAGAAAAAAAGGCTAAGAATAATGTTCGATAAATAGAACTTGCAGGGTTTCTACAACTTTCCAAGTTTCATTCTAAATTCCATAGATGATAAAAATGAGACTTGGGCCCCTTTCTCTTGATGAATGCTTCATGTCTGAGAAGTATCTTATTGTGGGGTTGGATGGAGGAGCTAATAGGATAAAGCGGTGACAGACGTCCAGCATCAGGTAAATAGCCACCAACATCATTCTGAAAAAACTAACAAAATATCAACATTATGAACCATCTCTTTTGTGGTTCAAGGCTAGGATCCGACCAGAATGAAAATTATGACAATTCAAGTTTTGTGTTCATAAAACCCAGTGCTGAAAGGTTAATCCTCACAGGACATGCATGCGTGCACACACACGTGCACACATGCGTGCACACACACACAAATGCTAAGAACCAAAGCATGCAAACAATTATAGCTTTAGATCAAATTTACACAAAAATTGCTTAGATCAGCAGCTATAGGGTTTCACTGTGAGAAGAGAAAGCCAATTCAGCAATAGTTCAGTGATAAGCTGGACTTTTTGTTGACATCCAGTGATCATTTATAGCCTCTTGTCTGGTAACAAAACCAATTCTAACTCAGCTTTACCTTTCTACCCAAAGTCCAAACCCAAGAAAGAATGAAGTATTGGAAATGAAGGGTAGCCAAACTGTGGGCAAGAGTCCCTCAAGACTACGAGTGAGGCAGAGCTAATTGTGAACACGTGAGGTGTCCGAGTTTGGGGCCATGTGTGTGGCAGGGGTGTGTCGTTTGGTTGTGTATGTGTGGCAGAGTTTGTGCAGCAATGGCGTGTAAGGAGGATATGGGGGAGGGGATCTGAAAACTTTCTTAACCTGCCTAGCAAATTATATCTCCCAAGGGCCTTGGGCTCTTTTCTGAGAGAAACAGAGGACAATTGGTTGAATAGGAACAAATCTTGGTTAGTTGATGCTATGAATACCAATTTACGAGCTCTCTGCTGGACCATGTATACTGGTAAATCTTTGTATGCCCCAGCTGATTAGCAGAGTGACTTCCAAGCTGTGAACTATGCCTTCGAGGCCTTCATTAACATAGGCAGAATATGTGGAAACTTCCTCTCAGGAAGGTCAATGAGATCATATACGTGAAACCTCTTTGAATACCTGGAAAACTGCACAGCTCTAAGAAGTTGTAAACATGTTTAATAAAGGCGGGGGTAGGGTGGAAACTACTGCTTACTAGGAGAGCCAAGAATGGCGAACAATGACTTCCTCTCACGGGGGAAAAAAACACAGAGACCTTTCAAAAAACAAAATCTAAATGGAACCAAACACTCTCACTCCATTCATACTCCTGTCAAGTTGTCAAACCTCATTCCCATCTTTCTTGCTCATACTTCTCAAAAGAGTGGCAAGTCTATGGTCACTTCCTCACCTGAGTCATTCCTCAGCCCACTTCCGTCTGACCCAACACTCTAGGTAGGGACACTGGCCCACGAAGCCAGCAGTCATGTCTCAACTGCCCAACCCACGAGTCACCCTTCAGTTCCGGTACCCCAGGACTTCTCTGAATGCCGACCACGCCCTCCTCCTCACCTTCTTTCCTCCATGGCTCCCTCACAGCCAGCTCTCCTGCTCTCTAAACCTCTGATGGCCCCATTTTGCTTCCCTTTCATCGGCAACTTTCTCCCACCTTCTCTCTCCTCCATCACATCCAATCAATCAGGTAAGATCGATAAATGTTTACTGAATAAATGTTCATAAAAAGATATCATAACATGATTAGAAAAATATAGCAATTAACTGGCAAAATACTAAAGAGAAGTTTTAAATTTCTGTACATAGAAAAAGCTGCTAAATAATACCTTATTGCTATAGGGCTAGAGGTAGGTAAAAGCCAAAGACCTTACCATCCCTCCTGCACTGGTCTGCTGAAGAGCTGCATAGATATTTAAACACTTCCCTGTCAAAGCACGTTCCAACTTCAGAGCCTTTGCATTTGCAGTCCTCTCTGCCTAAAATGCTGCACCCAGATCTTCCTGTTGTTCCATGAGGCATGTCATTCAGGTCTGTACTCCAACGCCACTTCCTAGAAGGGTCTTTCCTTCCTCATTACTCCAGCTAAAAGAGGAGCACTAGGTCCAACCAGGTGGTAGTCATTAGCAAACTGAATTGCAGTGCTGGAAGCCATATGGCTGACCTTGGGTTCGGATCCCTGGGTGAGCGAGAAAACGTGCCAGGTGCATGAGTATGTGCCCAAGGTCCTGAGGAGCTAGAGAGCAAGGAACAGGGAATCCCAACCTGAGGAGAACCTGCCAAGGGTGCCTCTCTCTAGTAAAATAAACACTAAATACATTAAATAAATTAAATGAGAGCACATTTTACCTCCTGTACCTCTGTCACTTTCTACCTATCGGAATGCCTTACATTGGTTTAATAGCATCCGTCTGCACAACATCATATTAAATGTTTTGCACTCAAGTGTTTTCTGCCTCCCTATGAGGTAAAATGAGGATTGGGGATCTGTCTTGATTACCAAGAAACTGGTATCTGACACAAAGCGAATCTTTGTTGAAAGAACAGATAAAAGGTGGTCGAGCAGAGCCAGCAGGTAGCATAGTGGTTAAGGTGCTGGACTCCCACATGGCTCACGTCCTGGACCTAGTGGCTTGCTTTCTCACTTTCTCTTTCTCTCCCTTTCTTTCTCTGGTGAGAGCATGTGCCCTACAGAAAAAAAAAAATAATAATAATAATACATAAAATTGAATAAATAATTCTTTTTAAAAAATGGTAAAGAAGGGGCCTCAGAGTGGCACAGCAGCAACGCAACACTGTGAAGCTGACCCACATGCGAAGATTTCAGGTTCAGGTCTGGAGACTTCCCTGCGGGGGTCCATGATCTAGGACTGGCTGAATCTGGGAGTAGATTGTGGCATGAAGACCCTGTTGGGAATGCTGTCTCTTCTCTGTCTCTCGGGTTCACGGAAAGAAGTCAATAAACTTTAAAAAAAAAAAAATGTAGACAAAGCTAAGCTTGACTATATATACTGTAGCTTATCCAAGCAACCTGGGAACTGACACATTGGAGCCCCTGAGAGTGAGAAGGGTAACAGATCTCCCCAGGAGGTCAAGCAGCAAGTGAGCTTTCTATTACAACTTCAAGAAATGGCAGGTAGGGGGGCAAGCAGCTGGTGTGACGGTTAAGGTGCTGAACTCTCACATGGCTGACCGTGGTTTGAGTCCCAGACCTGATGGCTCGCTTTCCCACTTACTCACTCGTTCTCTCTTACTCTCTCTCTCTCTACCATGAACACACATGCCCTGTAGCAAATTAAAATAATCATAAAAATAAAATTAAATAATTATTTTAGAAAAAAGAAAGAAATGACAGGCAGAAAGCCTGTGTCCCAGGACTAAGGAACTTGGCTCATCAAGACTTCACACCTTCTCCAGGACAAGGGCTAGGGGCACGCTCCTGGGCAGCCTGGGAGTTGAAGTCACTTGCTTCCCCCATTCTTTCTGGAGGAAAACTGAAAAGAATCGGCCACGCTTAGGGAAACAATTTTTTTTAACCTTTTTGTCTTATCTCCTTATTTCTTTGCAGGACTCCCAGGTAGCTGACAATGACTTGAACACTAGACTACTTCTTGCCCAGGCCAGGACCCACACTTGACTTCATAACTGAAACCTGTCAGTCATCTAAATCCCAGCGCTATTCAATGAGCTCATACCACAGAGTCTTCACCTTGAAAACTGAAGTGCTCCTGGAAACTGGCTAGCCCAGCAGCATCAGCTACATTCCCCCCAGGTCTGCTCCACTTTTCCTCTCTGTCCCTGGAGAGCACGGCTGCCTGACCTTGGGACAGCACCACCTTCTCACCTTTGTTAAAGGTGAAAGAAATGGTGACTCATGCCTGTGTGACTGCTTTTTACTTTATGAACTAGGAATTCATGTTCACTACAAAAAAATGTGTACGAGAAATAAGCAAAAACACAGTCAATGTAACTCACTTCTATGACCTAAAGATAACTCCTGCTAATGTCTAGTTCCAGAAGCTTTTTATACATTTGTATACCTAGACACATGTATATATATCACACATATTTTATTTTTCTAAACAGTATATTACACGTCCTGCTTTATAACTTTCTTTTATTTTGGAACTAGGAAATATTTCCGGTTTTTATTAATAAAAGTATTACTCAAAAGTGTAAAAGCAATGTATAGCCAAAACAAACAGTAGGGTGCGAAATGCTTCAGGAACATCTTAAAAATTTCCAGAGAAACACGCCAGGCTAAAAGTCTACAGTTCAACCACGATTGCACCATAAGCTCTGTTCATTCCTGCCTTTTCTCAGTCAGTTCTTCCCTGTATTTGCCTTTCTCTTTTCCAACTTGTTGAGACTTGGCTTTGCATTCAAGAAGCTTTTTTCCAGTCTTTGTCCACTTTTGGCCTGGTGCTAACTACCTTGGCTGGGTGCATGCCCACGTGGACGGCTGTGCCGTTAGTCTCCTCACGCTGCAGCCCCTCGATGTAGACAACATATTTCTTTCTGTACACCTGGACTACCTTGCCAATTTGCTGACCGTTGTAGTGCCCTCGAACCACCTGGACCTCATTGTTCTTGCGGAAAGGCATGGAGCGGACGTTGTATTTCTGCCGCAGCTCCTTGGACAGTGGGGACGACGTGATCATCCTGCACACATGCAAGGGAGCACTGAAGTGACATTTGTGGGTTTTGCTACAGTAGGAGGTCACGAAGGGGTTGAACTTCACGGTGACTGTCTACCTGCTCCGTGCACTCATTTTTATTAAAAATTCTAGTAATTCCAGGCATACACAGTCAAATCTATTTGTAAGTAAATTTCGAATATAAACTACAACTACCTTGAACCGTTAGGCTTACTCTGAGAAAATCTCTATTTTATTCTAGTTAACTCTTGTAAATATTCCCACTAAAATATCTTAGTGACTAAAAAGGTAATGTGGGAGGGGTGGGAAATGGGGATAATGAAAGGGAGGGAATCAATGGAAAAGGAAAAAAGCTGAACACTTAAGGGACACAAAAATGGAAAATTATCTGTTGATACTATCTTTGGACTGATATACAGTGTATTTATGCTGGGAAGTTTCCCCTTATATGTTCTAATGATATGTTGTGATTGAATGTAAAATAATAATAAAAAAAAAGATAGCTTTTGAAAAAAAGTAATGTGTTTTTACATATTTGGAAGTTGCAGAAATAAAAGAAAACTAAAATTGCTTATAAAGCCATTATGGGGGTGGGTAGTTGGCATGGTGGTTAAGGGTGCTGAACTCTCACATGGCCGACTATGGTTCAATTCTCAGACCTGGTGGTTTGCTTCCTCACTTACTTTCTCTCTCTCTGGTTAAATTAAAATAAATAAATAAAGTTTAATACAATAATTCTTTAAAAAAATAAAATGAAGCCATTATGTATTGGGTTGCTGAAAAAGTTATGATACATTTTTGCATAGAAAAACACAAAAAAAAACATCATGACTTTTTCAACACCCCAATAGATAAAATCACAATCAGTATTTTTATATAGTTCTCTAAATGTTAATACATGATACATAATAGGATCGAAATTTTTCTGAATATTGTGCTCTATAAGAAATTTGATGGGGACCAGCAGTTGGCATAAAGGCTATGTCATTTGACTCCCATATGGTCGATCATGGTTTAAGTCCCAGACCTGGTGGCTTAAACTCATGCCGGGTGCATGTAGGTGTGCATGCACAAGATCCCGAGAGGAGAATGGAGGACAAGGGATTGTGGCATGGCCATCCCCCCTGGGGAGTGATTTCTCACTTTCTGTCTCCCTTTCTCACTCTGTCTTTCTGTCAAGCGCACATGCCCTATAGCAAAAACCTCTCTTAATTTTTTTTTTTTAAATAAAATCAGTTTAACATGAGAGTCGACTTCATTTACTCTCAATCACATCAAGTAGGTGGGATTTAAAAGGGCACTCTGATATATAATCACATTTGCTAATTAACTTTTCTTTTATAGAGGATTGCCCTACTCAGGAACATAATTTCTGTGACAGTCCAATAAACGTCAATACATTCATTTCAAATTTCTTGAAATAAACAAACTCTACCCAAGACGACTTGCCACCCAATTCAAAAAAGACTGCTTTACCTCAGCTGATCACAGGCTAAGCCGATCCATTGTTCAGAACCATTATCTGACTTTCTAGTAGTCTCCTCAATTCTCTTCACTTTAGAGGATTTTCAGCCATCAGCTGCAAAGTGATTCGCGCTGGATGAAACTCATGAATTTAAACAAGCAATTCAGATGCTGTGCTGTGATTCTTTTCTTTGAAAATGGACAACATAACATAGTACTTGAAAGAACTGTAATGCCAGGGGAAAAAGCTCACACAGGCATGGGCACACACACACAGGCACACATGCCCATGTGTACATGCATATACACATGCAGTCTCTCCCTTTCCATGCCCTAGGGATACACCAAAAACTAAATTGCTATTGCAAGAAAAAGGATCAGTTTAACTTTTGGTTTACCTCATGTAAGACTATAGGACTTATCATTTTTAGGTGAAGCTCGTGTGCTTGGGAACAGTATGGCCCACCCTTACACCCAATGTGATTTATATATTCACCAAGGAAACCCTGAGGCATTCCTACTCATGTATAATTTCATGAACACAAGACATTAAAACTTTCTCGGATCAGCACGTATACACATTTTCTCACATAAATTACGGAGATGGGCAAAAAAAGTTCCTTATTCAAGAAAAAAGGTACAAAAAAATACAAAAAAAAAAAACACTGTTAGGTTTTTCAAAGGAAGAGAACTTCTCTACTTGGTACCGTGTCATTTGAACAATGTCATCTGATGAACATTAACCAGGAATGTTATTATGGCCCGTGCAGGTAATTAAAGGACTTCGATGTCATTTCTTACCCTCATGGGCCTTTCAGGGGAAGACAGTGGTTTCTCAGCATGTGGTTTGTGGGTCCCACCATTACGGCATTAATTGCTCAAAGGTCTTACATCGCAAGTTCAATTTCTTTCGTAGAGACAGGACTATTTTAATTTTTTATCTTTTCTGTATTTTTTTTGCTCGTTATGTTTTTTGAAGAAATTTGTCTATCTCATCTAAATGGTAGAATTTATTGGCATAAATGTGTCTTAATAATCACTTATTCTGCTCAGAGAATCTTGATATTGGAATTGTTTTCTCATTCCTGATCAATCTTGACAGAGACTTATCAATTTATTAAACTTCTCAAAGGTAAGAATTATTTTCTTTATTGATTCTTCTCTACTTTTTATTTTTGTGATTATTTCTTTTCTTTTACTTAGAGATAATCTGTTTTTCCAAAACTTTGAGGTCACTCATTTTATAATTTCTGTCCAAAATATGCATATAAAGATTATATACCTGTAAATGATTCCTAAATGTATTTTTCTGGTTTTCTGTTGTTGTTGTTGTTTCCAGAATCTGTTAATCATGGCCAGAACAAAAAATTGTTAAGGTTTATTTTTTTAATCTTAATTCTTACTTAAAAATCAAATTGATTTCCCAAGAAAAACCAGTGAGACAAAGCCGAAGAGAAGGATAAGGGTCCCTCCTAAGGTGCTCTATCTGTAGGTGCATCAAACAGGTAGCCTCGAACACACATACAGAGCACATCGGACCATGCAGTGAAGAACTCTGTTAGGGATAGAGACTTCCTCAGGTATTTGCCTTCAATTCAGTAGGAGGAATTACTACGCAAGCCTCCATAATTATTGGTGGGAAGAAATCTCTGGGAAAACTGCAGCTAGGTGCAATTCTCCCAGAAGCACATGAACTGCTCCTGTTCAGTGAGGTAAGGCCATCTCCTTTTCCTCCTGTGAAGTAACATAGCTTCTAGCTGTTGTCATCCCATTAATAAAGACCTTCTCATGACTGATAAACTCTCTCCTTCCTGCTTTGCATTCAGAACACTGACTCAGGTGAGATGAAACAGAAAACACAGTCCATCTTTGAGAGAATTTAAGTAAAACTGAAAAAAAAAAATTTGAGACCACTTAGGTTATAAAAATATCAAGTCCAGGATCAGCAGATGACATAATGGTATGTCACTGGACTCCCACATAGTCAAATGTGGGTCAAGTCCCGGACCTAGGGGGTTAAAATTCATACCAGGCATGCATGCATATATGCCCAAGATCCTGGGAAGAGAATGGAGGAGAAGGGATAGATTGATATCTCTGTATTGACTGACATGCATGGCATTCCCTTTTGAAAAAGCAATGGAAGTCAATGTAAAGTTATATGTAATCTAGTGTAACAGAAAGATTATGATGATAAAAAAAAAAAAAAAAAAGCAAGAAAGAAAATATCAGGGCCAGCCAGTGGTGGGGTGGTTAAGATGCCTGGATCCCACATGGTCAACTGCATGGTTTAAGTCCCAGGTCAGGCAGCTTGAAGGGCATACCAGGTGTGTGCACATGTGAGCCCAAAATCCTGAAAGGAGGGAGACAGAAAGGACGGTAGCATGACCATCACCCAGGGGGGCTGCTTTCTCACTTTTCCTGTCTCTCTCACACACAAAGGAAAAATTTTAAAAAGCACAAAATGATAGTTACCTTCCCAGATGGTTAAAATTTCTAAAAACCAACAGAAAGTACAGCAAGAACACGGAACAATTAGAATATTCATTCATACACTGGAACCACTATAGAAAACTTTTAAGTAACATCTTCTGAATACATATGACCCATACCTATGACCCAATAATCCCACCAAAACACACATATAAATAATGTTTACAGCAACTATCATTTTAATAGCCAATGTCCATCAACAGCAATATGGCAAAAAATACCATGCACGATGATAAAGAACAAATTACTGCCACAGTGTGCAATAGATGAGCCATAGCTTTGGAAGTCAATGGTCTTGTAGTTGAATTCCATTACTTATCAACTAATATTAACTGTGTGAATAGGGGTATATAACCTCACTGACTGCTTTTTTCATATGAAAAAATAGGGTCATATGACCTATCTATCAAGATTATTCTGAGGGGGTTGCCCTACAGCAGAGGGGTTAAGCACTGTGCAGAGGAAGCCAGATTACATATTACTAACCACAGTTCAAATCCTGGCCCTGACAGCTTGAAAAACATGCCAGACACATACATGCATTTTAAGGATCCTGACAGGACGGGAATAAAAGGAGATTGTAGTGTGACCAGACCCACTGGGGAAGGGAGCGCCTTCTCTCTCTCTCTCTCCCCCGCTCCCCATATGCTCCTACATGCTCTCTGGTGGAGAGGGGAAGATCATTCAGAGGATGAGAAGTAACGTGTATATAATTCAGAACACTGTGTGGAACAGATACTCCATCAACAGTAGACTTGGGTTTAGGATATATATCCTTCAGGATCAATTACCAAGCCCTTTTATATATAAACTCTCTTCCTGTAAAATAAAAGTAATACTCTGCCTCACCTGCCAAATACATCTGCAACACTTTTGCTATGGAAGACACAGAAGGTAAAGCGACCCATTTATTCTACAGGGTGGACTGCCAAAGGAAATGATGCAGCTTGCTCATCCCCACTTCAAGGTAAAGAAACTGCCTGCTTAGCCATCAGTGGCGCGACACAAGACCCGGGTTATGACACTTATTATGCAGCTACAGTGTGGACTCCACATGTAATCACAGCTGTCAGCTCTGATGCCAGAGGGTCAAATGAGTTGCAAAGATTAAGCAAATGGGCAGGAGGGATGCCAAGAAGTGAGTAACGTGCTGGACAGAAACAGAAGTCCCATTGGTCCGGTTACAAGGCTGATCCGTAGAACACACACGGGCATCGTATGCACAGCCCAAAGAAAAGCATGTGACAGGCTGAGATGCATAAAATGCAAAAAAAAAAAAAAAAAAAAAAAAGAGTCGGTGGAGAGACGAAAGGAAAAAATACTAAGTACCACTGTAGTTTTCAGCTTAATTCTAAGTAACTTTTAGTAATTTTATAAATATACAAGACTCCCTTGTACAACAGAGGGGTTGGGGGGACCAACCCCACCCCAACAGTTGAAAACTTGTACGCAACTTTTAGCTCCCCCCAAAATGAAGAGCCTACTGCTTACTGGAAGCCTTACTGATAACAGAGTCAACTAAGACATACGTGTTTTGTGGTCGGGGCTAGAGCGTCAGGAAAGACCTAAAGATTAGATTGTAAGAAAAGAAAACAGAAGCCATGTTTCCAAGACCTACATTACAGGTACTTCGTCAGTTTGTAAGACACGAATCTGAAAGAGCGAGCACTTTGATTCTCGAAAGATCTCTGGATCGTGTGCAGTGACTTGGGCAAGTGGGTCAGGACTCGGTCGTGAAACAGGTGGAAGGAAAAAATCCAGTCACAATGAGATGTGGATATCAGGGACAATGAAGTATACCAAATGGGCGGTGTTAGTCAAAAGACAATATTGCACAGGATATAAGTATTCTCAGAGACGTGGCATGTAAGTATGAAAAAAGGGGGTCTCGAATTTATGTGGAAGGGAAAGTAAACTATGGTGAATACACGGATACAAATAATGTGAGGCGACAGGCAACAGCAATCATAGCTGATAACACTGTATTTCTGAGTGACCAGACCAGACAGAAGGTGTAGAATGGATGATTCTTCTTTAGCCATTGCTTGATACATTCTCATCTCCAAATCACGTATAGTCTTTGTAATTTTTGAGGGCAAGAATTAAAATACTCACACGTATGTGTGTGCGTTGTATGTTGTATGCATTATATACTATATTCTTATAATAAAGTATGCTAAATAAATCTCATTAAGCAAATCATATAAGGAAGAGAAAATATATTCACAGCACCGTATTTACCAATTGGAAAAATATCTGCATATAAGTGGACCCAGGCACTTCAAACCTGTGTCACTCAAAGTTCAACTATTTTCATTATTTGTCATGACAGAATAAAACGCATAGATACTGTGATAAATCCTCTGTTGACTTCTTTTCAATGTGTGTATGTGTGTATGTATCTGGGGTTAATAACAATCCATCATAAATTTTAAAATAAGAAAAAATAAAAGACTTTCTAAATATAGCACATACTGAATAAAATTGAAACCACTGTGTACAGAAGTCAGGTTACTGACTACATTACCATCTAAACTAGCAAGGGGAAGACATAGGCAGAGCAAAGAAAAATAAACCAACGAGATCTTCAAGTAAAAAAAAAACTCTTTAAATTTTCTGTTTCAAAATTAAAGCTTCAAAACTTATGTTATCATACTGCCCTAGCTATTCCTATTCTAAATTTATGACTTAAAGTTTTAAATAGAACTTGCACATGATAATTTGTTAATGACTCAAAGTACTCTCTCAAATCCATTCCACTCATTCCACGAGAAAGGTCAGTACCCCATCGTAGTACAAATCTATCAGAGGGAATGGAGAACGGAGAGCCATCTCTTTCTTCTGTAGGTGAATTAATGGGAGACTCGAGGGCCACTTTTCACACAGTAAAACAAACAAAAACTTTGGCCAATGCCTGATGAATCTGTTTTTCCAGGCACCAGTATTTTCACAACCCACGCTTGACTGATCTCTGCATGGATCTAGTTCTCCATTCACATGAGCCTCAGGGCACATAAACCCAAGGTCTTAGTTGACATCCTCTTTCAATTTCTCTCAATAAACCAGTTACTTACAAAAGTTCTATAGATAACACTCCCTGTTGTCTCTATGAATAAAGCAATGGAATCTACTTTTGAGAAGTGACTAGCACAAAGGCTGTCTGTTACACAAAAGTAAAAAAGTTTTTAAAAATTATTTAATTTATTCATTCATTTATTTTTAGTTTGACCAGAGAGAGACACAGAGAGAGAAAGAGGGAAAGTGAGAAAGCAAGCGGCCAGGTCCGGGACTCGAACTGTGGTCAGCCATCTGGGTGTGTCCAGCACCTTAATCACCACACTACCTGCTGGTCCCAAAACAAGCTTTTAAATTAAGCTTCCTAAGTTTAAGCAAATATGTGCACAATACATTTATTCAAAATCTGAATTCAATGTTTGCTCTTAAAAAAAAAAAAAAAATCAAAGGCCAGGTGGCCGTCCTCATATCTTCATGGCTTAAGGAGCTGGATCCCATTTGTCTCATCATGGTTTGCATCCTGGCTCCAACAGCTTAAAAACCGTACAGGGCACATGTAAGTACACGTCTAATGGGAAGGAAGAACGGAGGAAAAAGGACAGGATATAACCATTCTTCACTGGGAAATGACTGCTTGCTCTCTTTCTCTCTGGCAGGTACACATACTCTGTGGCCACTAAAATGTGAGAAAATAATCATCATCTAAGGCCAAGCTGTTAACGATATCTTAAAATCAAGAATTCAAGAACAAATGGGATTTATCCCCCAAGGCACCGTGCAAGATAGTCTTAAAAATCAATGTTCTTCTCAGTTATTTATAAACCGAAATCAATACAATTTTAAGTGTCTAACAATAGTGGACGTGTTAACTAAATTAAGGTTCTGCCCTGGAACAGAAAACCACACAGCAAATGAAATGAGTATTTCCTAAGATACTCTAGCCTGAAATAATTTAATGTGAAGTGGTGGGAATGCCTGACACAAAATCCGTGTACGATATGGCCTCTGCTTTACAAAACAATAAATACAAAGAGAAAAAGACACCTCAAAATGTCATCAGTAGGTTATACCTGGATGTGTATTGTCTTTCTCTCTCATACCCAACAAAAATATCTGTTTAAAAATGTTTTCTTATGGGAACCAGCAGTTAGCGTAATGGCTATGTCGCTGGACTCCCACGTAGTCGACCGCGGTTCACGTCCCGGACCCGGTGGCTTAAAACTCATGCAGGGCGCGTGTGCGTGCGTGCCCAAGATCCCGAGAGGAGAATGGAGGAGAAGGGATTGCGGCGTGACCATCCCCCCTGGGGGGTGATTTCTCGCTTTCTGTCTCTATGTCTCTGTCTGTCTGTCTGGCGAGCGCACGCGCCCTAAAGTGAAAATCTCTCCAAAAAAAAAAAAAAAAACACACTATCATTTGGTTCTTGAATAAAAATAAAAATTAAAAAAAAAAAATGTTTTCCTAAACAAAGACATTCACTTAAAATAGATTTTCTGTTAAATATAAAAGACTACAAAAAAAAAAAAAAATCAAAGCCACGATAATAGAAGATCCTGGTCAAAATACCTAAATTTCAGATCCTGATAAATCATATTATAAGAAATCCTTTGACTTGTGCATTAACAATATAGTTTGGTGATATTTTAGAGGTAGAGTAGATCTATTCCCTAATAATTGGTAACAAAGAGACTATTAAGTGCATAAGTAAATTCTAAGAAACTGGCTGAGCCCAGCTCTTTCGTATTAAGACATAAGAGTACAATAAATGGAAATTAGGAAGGAGACAGAGGTTAGACTACAGATGACATAGGTGAGAAGGGTCAACCATGACTGCACTTTAAGTAGAGCTTATTTCTATCACTCTTGAAAAGACTGCCATGGTAGGAACCCTCCAGGAGAAATGCCGTTCCCTCGAGCAATTGCTCTTGGACCTTAATCAAACGGAAAAGCACAACTTAGTATGTACTATACTAAAACCACAGCACTGAACGGTTCTGAACAAGATCCACCATCGTCTTCCCATACTGGTGCAAGGTATCTATTACCGCTTAGGAGCAGACAGAGGCAGATATAAATGACATCAACTCTTGCACACTTCGTATCCTCAACAAGTCCAAACGTTTTAACCTGACCGATTTCAGAAATGACCATTGTAAAACGACAATACTCACAGCCCCCCATAAAAGATTCCTGCCAAGCAACATCCAGCAGAGCCTTTTATTCTTCTGATTAACTTGTTTCCTGCTTCTGGAAGAAAAATTTGGACCCCTGATGTGTCAGTTAAATCTATAGGCATCCTGAACTTGGACACCAGACACACATGCATCTTGTGCTCAGCATGGTAAAGAACAAATGGGAAGTGCAGAGTGGTTGCGCAACTGCTCAGCAGTGATGCAGTCTCCAAGAACTACGCAAATGATGCATTTCAAAATCTCATGGAGGTATTTCAAAATGTAGTGAGAGAGCTCTACAGGGCGGAATGGCAAAGAGGAGGCAAACTATCTGAGATTTTCCTGTAATTATGACCTTTACATTTGTAACAAACTATTCCTTAAAAATACTTCTTTTCTTTTCTTTTTTTTTTTTTTTTTTTTGGCTACAGAGTATGTCGGCTTGCAGGAGAGAGGCAGAGTGGCCATGCCACAATCCCTTCTCTCAGGATTTTCTGCACTCACTCACACGTTTAGCAAGCCACTGAATCCAGGACTCGAACCACACAGTCAGCCCTGTGGGATACAGTCACATTCGCCACCTAGCTGGCCCTAAAAATAGGTTTTAAAGGATCCTGGAATTTTTTTCATGCCCTGAGAAGTACTATAAAAATTGTTGTAGAGTGAAACTGTATAAACTTTTCTTATCCCCAAAAGCCAAAGGGCTTCCTGCGAACAGGTATGCAAGTTACCTAGCAATCCCAAGTAACTTTTTGTTTGTTTGTTTTAACATTTATTTATTTATCTATTTATTTGTTGTGATTTTCAGGCAGCCATATCTGGGACATGAACCACGGTGGGACATGTGGGAGTCCAGCACCTCAATCACCATGCCACCTGCTAGTCCCCCAAGTAACTTCTTTATAAAAACACATCAGGACTTTAAAGAAGGAATGGTAATTGTAAAGAAATTTATCCTGCTTATTGTGTATATAAAGAAAATTGCTAATTAAATGAATATTTTGGTTAATATATCACATAACACCAAATTCTCAAAATACCTGAAGACTGATCATCACTTAGATTCAATATTTACACAATAATCCAAGTTCTAATTTCCTCTTTCATGTGACATTTAGATGTTGTAGTCAGAATCAAACTATGATACCTGGACTCAGTTCAACTCTTTAATATCACTTCTTCAAATTACTGTGTTTCTGAAAGAATACTAAACTGAAAAATGCCTGTTACCTTAAAGTGCTTTGAGAGTCCTTGATGGGCACAGTAACGTAAGCATTTAATGTAGCTTATAAACCGCAAGTGTAAGAGCATAGCAGAAACTACTGGGAGAAATACGAACTAAAATCACACACAGTCTTGTACATTTAGAAATCCTCTCTCTCTCACTCTGTCCCTCTCTGGTCAAATTAAAAATAAATAAATAAGGTTAAAATAATTGTAAAAAAAAAAAAAAAAGACAGATTAGATATAGTGATGCTGATTTTAGGAAGACAACCTATATACACTTCAGACCTTCTGATAGATCTTTTCAAAACCATTTCCCAGGGACCAGCAGTTAGCGTAATGGTTATGTCACTGGACTCTCATGTAGTCGACCACGGTTAGCGTCCTGGACCCAGTGGCTTAAAACTCACGCCAGGGGCGTGTACGTGCATGCTCAAGATCCCAAGAGGAGAGTGGAGGAGAAGGGACTGTGGCATAGCCATCCTCCATGGGGGTGATTTCTCGCTTTCTGTCTGTCTGGCGAGCGCAGTCGGGGGGCGCAAGAAACCAAAAAAAAAAAAAAAAAAAAAAAAAAAAAAAAAAAAAAAAAAAAAAACACTCTCAAAAAAAAAATAAATAAAAACCATTTCCCAGGCAATATATATCATATTGTATAGACATGTATATTAACACATCTGAATAATGAGCTCTATCTTAAATCAGTTATCATGCAGTATAATATGTTCATGAGGTGGTGACTGTGAGACTACCTCACCTATAGCAATCATCTGCTCTCAATGAGTGCTATTATCATAAGCTTTAAAAGCTGATCTCCACATGGTCAAAAGTAATGAGACAGGGCGTGCTCACATGGTGTGCTAGTATCCAATCTTGGGCTAAAGTTTTCCAAAAATGTCACCAGTTCAAGCCTCCACCCTCGTCCAGGTCAAGTGAGGGATTAGGGGCGGGCGGGGGATATCCCCCCTAGAGTCAGGGTAGGTTTTATCCAGGAAGTGCTGGTATATACTCAGATGTGAGTGACGAAGTTGAATGAGGATGTCAGCATTTTTGGTTCCCTCTCTTTAGCTCAGAAAAGTATGGCAGGAAACTTCAAATTGACCACATGCCAGTGAACTCTGGGCTAAAACTGTCCCTTGTCCTGCTTTGCTACTCTATACTCAGGGCCAGAAAGACCCTACAGGATGTTTGCCCTTGTTCTCGATCTCTTTTTCAATGTTTCGCAGTATGAGAGGCAAAGAAAAAATGTCTATAGGATATTCCCTGATGACTTGACACTGTACACTGTAAAATTTTATGAGCCTTACAGCTGACTAAACTTTTTCACTGTTCATTCAAATCGCAGACATGTACAGCTGTAGAAAAATGTTGCAAAGGATTGCACTGCAATAAAATTTCCCTAATAAATGTTAGTTTCCTGAGTGTGCTGCTTACATCTTGGCTTGCCAGATTGTATAAAAACAGAATTATCCCTCTTGGCTTTAAATCAAGTAATTTCGATCAATTTAGTCACGTCTACTTGTTTAAATTTCAGATGGCTTTAGAACAATTTCAACCAATTTGTTATGAAGCTAAGATTGGTTACTTACCCTCCCTCCAAATTTAATTATTCTGTGGCTAAAAGCAAACCTCTATAAGGAAGAATAAAAAGCAAACCTCTATAAGGAAGAATGGAAAGGTATTTCTCTGTTCCTAACACTACCACCACTACATGCCATGCCTTGATAAAATTAGTATCAGTAATTAAGTTGTATACTTATGTGCTAAGTGCCCTCCTCACAACAGAAACATAAAGAGGTATTGGTTCCATTTTATGGATAGTGAAACTGAGACCATCTAGAGCAAACGGCAGAGCAGGAATATAAACCCAGGACTCTAAAGAGCAAAATGTCTGCCTTTCATCCCCAAGTTTTGTCAGAATCAAAGAGGCCAGATGGCCACACGGTAGTAAAACATGATGCTTCTCAAGACAAGCTCACACACAGGAAAGCCTTGCTCAAGCCTGGAGGGCCTCCATGAGTACAATGGGCATGCACTTGCCCATGATTTGGTGCTGGCTGAAGGCTGGGGGCGGATCGTGAAGTCGAGACACTACTGCGGGTTCTGTCTGTCTGTCTCTCTCTCATGGAAGAAATACATAAACCTTTTAAAAGAATACAACAATTAAGTGCTGTGCATAGGGAGCCAGATCCCACACAGCCAGCCACGGTTCAAATATCCACGCGGCAGCTTGAAACACAGCTGCGTGCATGTGCCCGCTACTCAGAATCCTGACAAGGTGGAGAAATGGAAGACAATGAACTGCAGCATGACCACACCCCAGTGGGGAGGGGGAGGTCCTCATTCTCGCTCTCTCTGTGAACGCAAACACGTCCTTGGCAAATGAATAAATAAATACAAACAAACCTGGGGCGTAATAAAAGCTTTTATCCTCTGTCTTTTGCTTTCTTGTGTTCCACATCACCTCCCCCTCAAAAAAACTCAAAACATAAAACTTTCTATGCTTGGTAAACTTCCTCTTTTACATCAAGTGACTTTTTAATAGCTAAATGCTTCAAAACCCTATGTCTAATATACATATAACCAAATTGTTTTATATGTAATCCAGAACAGTGGGCTCTCAGTCGAACAAGCATCTCGCCACCTTACAGTCCAGGGCAATAGGTGCTTTTATCTTAATTTGCTCGTTAGCTGTGACAAAGAAGAAGAGTAAATTTGTTACTTCCTCAAGGTCATTTTGAACCAGAAATAGAATTCTGGCTTATGGTCTGGTTGCTAAACCACATTTCCTGTGCAATGATATGCGACCATTGGTAAGCCGGTCACTAAGGAACAGAAGATAAGAACAGAAAGTATGGGATATTTAAAATACTTTTCAGGCTGATTTATCTTTCCCCTACCTGTCCATCTCCTCTTCTGCCTGTCTCCCACACATGCTACGCTGTGATTATGGGAAAACCTGCAAGTGCTTTGGCAGATAAGGGGAGAACCTGATTCCTCTTCCAAACACAAAGCAAATGTTTCATTTCTGTTCCTTGTTAAAATATGGGATGCGGTTTCAGAAAACGTTAAATGCATTTCTAAAATTACTTTTACTAGCCCAGGCTATCACCCTTTGATTTATAAATTTGAGACTGTTCTCAAGAAGAACGTGTAAGTATCAAGACATGTGGCAACTGGCATGGTGGAAGGGTTTGTCTAAACCAGACTGCCCGACCAACTTCTGTGGTAATGGAAAGAAGCTGCATCTGAGCTATATGGTTAAGGTGACCACATCAACACCCCAAAACAGGACATGTGTGACCAAATGCAGCTAAAATTACTGCCTTTTAGCTCCCTTCAATTTACACTTTTATTTTAAAAGCAACCTGTGGCTAGTAGCATAGGTCTAAAGTCTGGGTATTCCTTTCTTAACTTTTCATTTTGAAATCATTATAGACTCACAGGAAGTTGCAAAAAATAGTACTGAGAGGTCCAGTGTACCCTTGACCTCGCTTTCTCCAATGATTATATCTTATATAACTACACTACAATATCAAAACTAGGACACGGGCACGGGCACGTTTCATTCTGCACCACTTTCACTTGCATCAATTTGTGCAACCGTCACCCCAATCACCACGAAAGGATTCCGTCCCACGAGGGCTCTCCTGTGCTGCTCTTGGAGTCAAACCCCAACACCCTTCTCCCAATAGCTCTAGCCCTTGGCAATCGCTAATCTGTTCCCCGGGTTTATCATTTTGTCATTGACAGAATGTTATGTAAGTGGAATCACACAGATTCTTTTTGAGATTGCCTTTTTTCATTCAGCATGATGACTTTGAGACTGAGATTACTTTTTGCACTTAGCAGCGTGCCCTTGAGGTTCACTTACGCTCATGCCTGTTCCGTAACATGTTCCCTCCTCCGGCTGTATAGAATCCCAGTGTGCAGGGCTGGCCCCATAGAGCAGCAGTTAAGTGCTGTTTATAGGGAGCCAGGTCCCACGGGATCAACCACTGTTGAAATCCTGGCCCTGGCAGCTTGAACTACACACTGGGCACGTGTGCATGT
Organism: Tupaia belangeri chinensis; assembly: GCF_000334495.1. Taxonomy (NCBI): domain Eukaryota; kingdom Metazoa; phylum Chordata; class Mammalia; order Scandentia; family Tupaiidae; genus Tupaia; species Tupaia belangeri. The sequence continues at coordinate 1,249,267 of NW_006205376.1, read as the reverse complement.
GCGCCTGGGACTCTGACAAAACAGAGGAATGGACAAAGGGGGGTCATGGCATGACCAGGCTCTACTAGGACACACGTGCTCTCTCTCACTGGCTCGCTCCCTCTCCTTCTCCCTCTCCCCTGTGCACAAGCCCGCAGCAGTTAAAAAAAAAAAAAATTCCACTGTTGGATGTACCACAATCAGTTTAGCCTTTTATGTTTTATAATTTTGTTAAAGAATTATTTAATTTTATTATTTTTATTTTCTAAAATTTGCTATAGGGCACATGTGCTCACCAGAGAGAGAGAGAGAGAGAGAGAGAGAGAGAGGGAGGGGGAGGGAGGGAGAGCGCACGCAAGCAAGCACCAGGTCCAGGACTAAAACCCCAGTCAGTCACGTGGGAGTCCAGAATTCTAACCTTCGCATCACCTGTTAGCCCAGTCTTTTAGGTTTTAAATAATGTTTTTTTTTATTTTTTTTTTTTTTGCCTATTACAGATAAAACTGGTAAGAACACTCATGTGCAGGTTTGGGGGGCTTTTTTGGCAGACTTCACTTTTTTTCTGGAAAAAGTGCCCAGAGTGCAACTACAGAGTTCAATAGTAAGTGTCTTTAGGTATTTATTTTCACTTGTCACCTGTATTCACTTTTTGGTGAAATGTATATATATATGTGTATTTTTAAATTTAACTTTATTTATTTATTTAAATTTGGCCGGAAAGGGACAGAGTAAGACAGTGAGTGAGTGAGTGAGTGAGAGAGAGAGAGAGAGAGAGACACCAAGCCAAGCCCGGGACTCGAACCACGGTCGGCCATGTGGCAATCCAGCACCTTTAACCTGCTGGCCCTATGAATTGTATCTTTATGTCGCTTGCTCATTTTCTAATGAATGATTTCAGGGTTTTTTTTTTTTAGTGTCTGGTTCTGAAATTTCCTTATGTATTCTAGACAGACCAAATGTTTTCTTTTCAGTTTATACCTTGTTTTTCACCCTTTTATAACAATATTTTGCACAGCAAACATTTTTAATTTTGAAGAAATTTAATTTATTCACTTTTCCATTTATGAATCATGCTTTCAGTGTCATGGCTAAGAACTTTTTGCCCAGCCATGGGTCTTGAAGGTTTTTCTGTCTTCTTTTCAGTCTTACAGTTTTGGGGCCCAGTCATGATGGTGCACAGATAGCACTATGCTTGGGAGGCTGAAATCCAAACAAAGACTCAGGTCCAGTTCCCAGGCCAACATGAAGACACCAGGCGTGGCTGTGTGCACCTGAACTGCTGGCTAACTGGGAATCCAGGACAGGAGGACTGTGACATGGACAGAGCCTACTACAAGTGCCTCTGTCTCTCTCTCCCTCCTGCTGTCTCTTTCTTAAAGGGGGGAGGGGTTTCCAGTTTTAGGTTTTACATTTATACTGATGATCTATTTTGAGCTAACTTTTTTATAAGGCCTGAGGTTAAGGTGAGGACCAGACTCTCTTGTCCACTGATGTCCAGTTGCTCTATAACCACTTGTTTAAAAGACCATTCTTCCTCACCTGCACTACGTTTACACCTATTCAAAGATGAGTTGGTTGTACTCGTGTGTGGCTCTTCTGGGTTCTACATCCTGTTTCCTTTGTCTCAATCTTGATGACTATAACTACATAGTAAGTCTAATGATTCGCTAACAATTCTTCCCCCACTGTTCTTTCCAAAAACTGTTAGCTATTCTAGTTACTTTTCTTTTCCATCCAAACTTTAGAATAATTTTGTTATCACAGCTACAAAACCCTTGCTGGAATTTTTCATAGAAAAATAGCAGGTGGTGTGGTGGCTAAGGATGCTGGATTCCCACGTGCAGGTCGAGTCTTGGACCTGGAAACTTGCTTTCTCACTTTCTTTCTCTGGTCAAATTAAAACTATTAACAACAATGACAATAATTAATAAAGTGAAATAAAATAGTTCTTTAAAAAGATTAATTAAACATAGACATCAATATGAAAGAAATGCAATCTTTATAAGATTTTCCAATCCATGACTACAGTTATTTATTTTCTTTTTTCAGAGAGGTTTTTGCTAAAGGGCGCATGCACTAGCCACAAAGACAGGGAGAGACAAACAAAGTGAGAAATCACCCGCCGGGGGCGATGGCCACACGGCAATCCCTTCTCCTCCATTCTCCTCTTGGGATCTTGGGACCACATGCACACGCACCCGGCGTGAGTTTAAGGCACTGGGTCTGAGACTTGAACCATGGTCAACTACATGAGAGTCCAGCAACATAGCCCTGACACCATGAACCACACTCAGCCTCAGGCAACCCCAGATCACAGACACTTGTACATTATTTATGAAGAAATAAAACAGGCATGATGAAGACCTCTGTCATTACAACAGTATACAGGGCAGATGGAATATAAAGGACAGAGTAAGAGTTCTTCATTTACATGCAGCAGTCCCTGCCCCTTTTCTAGATTACTGTGCTTATTCTATGTACTAAGCCTGTGTGTTACCATGTGGTAATTAACAAATAAATAATTGTAAGAAGAGGGTTCTAAATGATAAAATTTCAAAGATCTCATCTTACTCTTGTTATTCTATGAATTATATTCTTTTTCTTTCTTAAGAGAGATTTTTTGCTAGTGTGCACGTGCGTTGGCCATTGAGACAGTAAGGCAAAGAGACAGAAAAGTGAGAAATCACCTCCCCCACCCCCAGGAGGGATGGCCGCACTGCAATCCCTTCTCCTCCATTCTCTTCTCGGGATTTCAGCCAGGCACGCACACATGCCAGGTATGAGTTTTAAAGCCACTGGGTCCAGAACTCAAACCACAGATGAGTATGTGGGCATACAGCAATGTAACCATTCTGCCATCTGCTGGGCCCCATGAATTATATACTTGAAGAATTAGTGGTAGAAAAAATGCTTTATAAATGTTGCTGCTTAGGTAGCTACAAGGGAGAGGGTCAAGTGGAAAAACTCATTGACTAGGAAACATATATAAATATTTAGACAATTTACTAAGGCTATGAGAAAAAGTAATATATGGGAAAATCTTCAGGGGATTAAAATGATCAAGCTCAGCAAAAAGAATGCTATGAAAATACCTGAAATGTAATCAGAAAGTTATATAACTCACCAAGGGAAATAAGGAATAATTTTTAGGGGCTGGCAGGTGTCATGGTAGTTAAGGCGGCTGGACTCCCACATGCCTGACTGTGGTTTGAGTCTTGAACCTGGCAGTTTGCTTTCTCACTTTCCTTTTCTTTCTCTGGTCAACTTCAAGAAACCAAAATAATAACAATGAACAAAATTAAATCATCCTTTTTAAAAAAAGGATACTTTAAAAATTGTAGACAAGAATCTTACTTAATATCCTGAGTTTAAATAATGAGAACAATATAAGTTTTACAAACCCTGAAATTAGGTCCCATTAATGATGACCAAAGCATATTTGTGAAGGCAGAATAGCATCAGTAAACTCTGAGGCATCTTAACATTATATAGGTGTATAGTCCGAGTCTTCAAAAGGCCACCTCCAGCTTTAAATTTTACTGTGATCGAAGACAGAAAGACTGGAGACCATGGAGAAAATAACAGTGACTAGCTCCTGATCACTGTGTCTCCTGTACGTGTTATGTTTTACTTGGTCACATATAATAACTGCTTACTGAGGCCCAGTTTCAGAGGTGCCATGGCAGAGAACGCTCTGTGATGCCAGAAGCCATATGGAAGGCCAAGGTTTGGTTCATGGGTAAATCTGAGTACACTGGTCGCACACACGCTTAATCCTGGAGGCTAGGAAAGGCTGTGGGCAGAGGGGAGATTGCAATGAGAGACCCTATTGGGGATACCTGTCTTTCTCTAAAACACATGAATAAACTTTTAAAGATAATATTTGATTAACTGATTAATGAGTGTGTAGCATATCTTAAGAATGGAATGATAACTCATAGAGGTAAGATCGTTTCTGAAAGCCGAGGGTGCAGGCATCATTTTTAAAACTGTTGGTAATGTCAAGGAAATGTGGCACTTCATGGAGAGTATCAAGGAGAAACCAGACAGCAAGGAAGTTGAAGCAGGAGGACTGTGAAAGAGGGAGACTGAAAGAATAAAAGCAGAAGCGTTTAGGGTTCCTCACACAGAATCATGTACCATGTATTACAATCATGCCTCATCCACAATACTCAAATCTCATTCCTATTTATGTCACTCAGCCAGACTTGGTAGGGTATGAGGAACATAGAAAAGAAAAATATAGCAGCAGGCAGGTGGTGTGGTGGTTAAGGCACTGGACTCCCACATGGTTGACCACAGCTTGAGTCCCAGACTGGGCAGCTTCCTTTCTCTCTCTGGTTAAATTGAAGAAGAAGAATAAATGAATGAAATGAAATAATTCTAAAAAAGAAAAGAAAAACATAAGTGAAAGAACCAGGGAGAGTGATGGAGAGAAAACATTCACAACTGACAATTACTCATATATAGGAGAGTGAAACTAAAAAGCAAACCATTTCCACAATCAAATTTTTAAAGCACATTCAAGTTATTTCAGTATGTAACAACTTATTGGTGCTATTAAGAAAACATATCAATGTGCCCGCCCCATGGTGTGTGGTAAGCACTGTGCATTGGAAGCCGGATCCTACATGGCCAACTACAGTGGCCATGGATTAAAAAAACATGCCAGGTGTGTGTGTGCTCCCAATCCTAACAAGATGCACAAACGGAGAAAAAAGGATTACAGCCGTGACCATGCCCCAGTTGGGGGGATGCTTTCTTCCTTTCTATGCCTGTCTGGTGAGCATTAAGCTCTCCGGCCATTAAAAAAAGATGTGTAGCCAAAATCAGAAGCATTAAATCAAAAGTACAATAAGCTAAAGTCAGTAAATGCAGGCTATAGACTTCACGCCAGGTTCTACTGATTTAAAAAATTTTTAACTTGAGCTTGCTTTTATAAGAATGGAGATCTTCGAAAACATGGCTTTAAAACAACTGTCAGTTTAAGTTTACTAACTACTTTAATCTATCATTCATATTCCAATTTTGTTAGACCATTTAATGTTCTTTTTTATGATTTTTTTGTTTACATTTAATCATTGTACATCTTTAGAGAGTGTGGTATGGGTTTTCAAAGCATGTATGCAGTGCCTGACAATCAAATAAAAGATATCACCATATACATCATTTTCAAAAAAGAACTTTACATTCCTGTGTTAACTGTTTTTTGCTTAAGCCCCTTCCACCCACTCCCTATAATTTTAAAGCTATAAGATAAACTGTTGAGTTCTATTATAATGGACCAGTAATTTCTCTTTTTTAAATAGAACTCCAAATTGGATAGGGAGAAATTTACTAACCTAAGTGCTTCACAAACTGAGGAAGCGTGTGTGAGCAAACCTAATAGATGGTTCGGGTGATTGAGCAAACGCAGAGGCAACTTCTGTGGCCCTGTTTATCCTCTCCTAATCAATCTGAAAACAGCTGGGCACAAAAGTTCCAAGGGAGAGAAAGCCTTGGGATTCTTTCATCCCATTATGCGCCCTACGGCATGACTGCAATCATGTCTACGAAGCATCTGGAGTCTGCCTCTCATTGTTCACCACTCTTAGACAGCATTTTGTCATTATTTTAAGAACAGTGTGGATGGGAATTACCCCTCCACATTTCATAGTAAACAACGCAAACTTTATTTAGAATTAACAGTTCTGTGGAAAGATCAAATAAAATGTATTAACTTATCTACCTCTCTGTCACACAAATTTTGACATAATCCAAGGTGCTAGAGAGTATATTCCACGGATGAGGAATTTTATATTTCAGTTCTACAAAAAATGAGTTCCATGTATGAAATATACCATTTAAGATTTCTATAAACAGATAGCATAAGAAGTTCTTTATATGTAAATTTTCTTTTAACCTCCTTCCAGATCTGAAACCTTTCTTCAAGTAGTCATCAACTACCTTTTAAAAAATACTTAATTTTATGTATGATTATTATTTTTTTAATTTGCTCACTGGAGAAAGACAAAGACAGAGAGAAAGTGAGAAGGCAAGCCACCAGGTTCAGGACTCAAATCACAGTCAGCATTGTAGAAGTCCAGGACCTTAACCACCCTGCCACCTGCTGGGTCCATAAACAATTACGTTTTACCAATTCATAATCTGTCTTTTCAGCATTGTCAGAAACTAACAGGGCAGGCCCCATAGCTTAGTGGTTACGATCCCACAAGGTCAGCTGCCCAAATCCCAGCCCCAGCAGCTTAAAAAGCATGGTGGGTGCATACGTATGCATGCCATGAATCCCAGTGGAATAGAGAAGTGACTGCAGAATGACCATGCCCCAGTGGGGAGTGCTTTGCCATGCTTTCTATGTCAAGCACATTCATCCTTTATCAATTAAAAAGAAAATCTTAAAAAAAAATGCTAACAGATCATACTGGATTAATCACAGTCAAAATTTCTCTGTCACTATACTCACTGGAAGGCGGGGTCTATCTCTCCACCACTTCCAATCTGGGCTGGACCCTATGATCACTTTGTCTGACAGAAAAGAGCAGAAATGTCATTGTGTCAATTTCAAGCTCAATCTCTTCAGAGGCCTGATAATGTTTGTGTCGTACTTTTTTTTTTTTTAATTTCTTCCTACCATGAATGAGAGAGTCAATGAAAGAAACAGAGACAGAGACAGCACCCAAACAGGTCTTGACGCCATGACCTACCTATCCCACATTGCAGCCAGATCTGAACGGGGGCACATGCATGCCTGGTATGGTCAGGGAAGGATCCAGACATGGACCTGGGACTTTCCAATGTGTGTGAATGTCAGAGAACATCGAGTTTTACTGCTGTATCACTGACCAGCCTGTCTGCTTCCTATGTTTTGAAGTCCGGCAGTCGTGTCATGAGAAGGTGCCAGCAGTCACATGCATCAGAAAGGCCTACGTGGAAGAGAACCAAGGTTCTGGGGCTGTCTACACCAACCTAGCATATAAATGAGCTATCAGAACAAGTCTATACCCCTGACCAAGCTGTCCATGCTGACAGCATGCATACCAGAGATGATCTATTCTTACCAAACTGTGGCCAAATTGCAAAACCATGAACAAAAACAACTGTTGTTGTCGAAGCCATATATTTGGTGGGGGAACCATTATGCAGCAACAGATAACCAAAACAACATCTAGTACCAGAAGTGGGGGCTCCACTGTACTAATTTTAAGTCCAGGTAGAAAACAAAAGACTGAAGAGTCTTGAGAAGACTATTAGCCAAGCCCAAAGAACAGTATGGAAATACTATTGGTGACTAAAGAAATGGAGACCTGAGAATAATTAGCAAGGAGCCAGAGGGTGGCTGGTGGAAGCACGATACTGTGTGAGGCTGACCCACATGGGACGATTCCAGGTTTCCATCTGGAGCCCTCCTTGAAGACACAGCTCAAGCATGCCCGTGCTATGGAGCTGGTTGAAGCTGGAGGTGGATCACGGTATGAAGACCCTGTTAAGGCTGCCTGCCTCTGTCTCTCTCACTAGTGGAAGGAAGAAAGAAAGAAACCTTAATAAAAGAAAAGACATCCAACCTCCGTGGCACAGTTAGTATGTACCTGTGGAGCTGGAAGCCACAATCCAACCATAGTTTAAGTGCTCAGTGGTTCATCTGAAAACACACAAGATATATGCATGCATGCCCAGGACCCCGATGGGCTTGAGGACTGCTGGAAGGGGAATATGGCATAACTGTGTCTTGTGGAGGATGTCTCTTTCTCTCTCCCTTGTGCATGCACATATTCTATCATTAAAAAAAAAAAAAAGTGGTTCCATGCAGTATCAATGAAAATAAAAAGTAAAAGTAATAGTTAGCAAACCCATTTTTGCAGTAATGTGTAAGATAGAAAAGATACCTAATGGGACCAGCAGGTAGCGTAATGGCTATGTCGCTGGACTCCCATGTAGTCGACCGTTGTTCGAGTCCCGGACCCGGTGGCGCATGTGCGTGCGTGCCCAGATCCCGAAAGGAGAATGGAGGACAAGGGATTGCGGTGTGGCCAACCCCCCTGGGGGGTGATTTCTCGCTTTCTGTTTCTCTGTCTGTCTGGCGAGCATACGCGCCCTATAGCAAAAACCTCTCCAAAAAAAGAAAAAGAAAAAAAAAAAGAAAGAAAGAAAAGATACCTAATGAACTCATGGGTCTGAGTAAGGAGGATTCCAGGAAAAATGTTCAAAGTGCTAACTGGCCTATTTCAGATGCCAACAATAAAATACACGAGTAGTGAGATGAGCTAAAGAAAGAGTCATGTGGCTCCTTTTTAAGTAGAATATAGAGGAAATATCAAGAAGCTGGACTTGATGGACTCAAAAATAAAACGACTTGTCATTTTATCATTTGAACAAAAGAGGCTCTCAGTAAGAAAAGGCCGCAGGGCAAAGATTAAATCCAAGTTTAAAAAAATATGGTTCTATTTTCAAAATAAGTATACACTGTGTAATGCCCAGGAAAAAAAAATCTGGTAGAAACCACCAGACTAAACAGACACCACAACTGGGGTGAGAATTTTACTCGCTACATAATAATACATGGCGATAATATTTTTTCACTAGTAAGCATGTATGACTTTTATAATGAGAAAAACATTAACACAGACACATGGCTCCTTCTTAAGCACAGCACGCTTTTACCCGAATGTGTTTGCACAGTTTTCAGTGCTCATTCTTCTCGAGTAGCTCAAGTCTGTTTTTAGAATCGTGTCAGGAGCTGCTACATGAGCTGTTTCCTGTATCGGGCAGCTATTTTTAATTAATGAACATTATGCTGTAGGAGATCACTAGAAAAGAAAAATGCCACCTCTTCTGTAAAGTTAAACTACAGAAAGGCTTACTCTCTCAAACAGAACGAACAATCTAAGTTACAAAAAAGTGCTGTTTTAAGAATTCTTAGACAGTGTTTGCATCAAGCTCTTTACTTCTCTGATATGGAGATCAGTTAAAAATTCCAGGACTCAACCACAGTGGTGTGGGTGGTAGGGCGCTGTCTGCAGTGCTGGAGCCATAAGGAAGGCCATGGTTCAGATCCTGGGTCAAACTGAAACAAGGCACGCACGTCCTGGCCGGCTGGCGGGTAGTGGGATGGGAGGGTGCGGTGGAATCTCAGCATATCAAGACCCTTCTGAGGATCCTCTTTCTCTTTCAGGAAATAAAATGTATAAACCTTTCAAATATAATAATACCAGCATTCTTCATATAGTAGGCAAACAGAAGAAGAAAAAACTCAGAGGTAAGAGAAAAAAATAGGATTTTTCAAAAATCTGTTAGAGGGCATATGTGTTTTTCAGTGGGCAGGGCGAGAGACAAAGCGAGAAAGCAACCTCCATGGGACATGGTCACACTCTGATCCCTCCTCCTCTATCTCTCCATTTGGAAGTCTGGGGACACACACCCAGTGTGTTTCATAAGCCACTCATTCCAGGATTTGAACAGGGTGATCAGCAATATGGGATCCAATGACCTTAACCATACTGCTATGGGCTGGCCTGAACTATTGATAGGATAAGATTTTTAAAAACCAAATATTTATTAAATACCTATGTGGCAAACACTGTCATCCACTCATTGGAAGACTTCAAATCATGGCTGTGCTGTCTCTTTAAGTACAAGTGGTAACGTAACTACCTACTCCACCTTAGAAGACTTCCCAAGGTTTGCAGGAGACGTACGGTTGAAACACAGTTGCTTTATCAACTTCTGTTATACAAGGGAACTTTAAAATGCCTGTGGAAAAATGGTGCAAAATGTAATTTGAAATCCACATGTAGTTTTTTCATAATATGCATCTTCCATGAATTTTGTGAAGACCCTCTTGTACATTTTATCAATCCAGTTCTTCAACTGATGGGTTGTACATAACCCCAAGGGAGTCCTGTAACAGGCAGTAGCAGCAGAAGAGGTGAGAACTCACCAACCCTCAGTAGTAGACCAGGGGTTCCTAAGGTTGTACAAAGCCATGCTCCCCTAAAAATGAGATAGAATTTTACAGTAGATCTAACAGGAGGCTCTAAGAAGGTCCCCATTACACGGTGTATAGGAAAACGCATCCCAGGCACAAAAAGAAAAGAGTTTACTGTTCTCTTGCCAAACTGTAATCCTCAGGACAGGTGACAATCCACACAATCAGACTGAACTCTACCCACATCCGCAACACCCACAGCTCCTCTAAATTCCTTACATTTGCAAATGCTTCACAGTGTTTAAAGTCCTTTTCTATGTATTAGTAGGTTCAAATAGGTTCTAAGAGTTCTGCCTAATATAGTTAGCTAAAAATGTTGGGCTTTGAGAGAAGTTCTGGGAGGCCTTGCTGACAGCACAGCTCATAGGTGAGTATGAAGGTAAATTCTATGTGTTGGCTTGGAGGAGATTTGGAACAAGTTTAAACCAGCAAACTCTAAGTAAAGCAGATTGTCCATCACATGGGGGGGCCTCACCCAGTGAGTTGGCGGTCTAAAAAAAAAAAAAAGGAAAGTCCAAGCCTCCAGAGCAAGAGGGTATTCTCTAGCACACAACACTTGGATTTCATCTGCAGTACTGGCTCCCCTGTTCTAAGGCCGGACAGCCCACACTGCAGATGTGGACAAGCCAGCATCCATAAGCTCGTGAGCTAATTCCGCATAACAAATCTCTTTAAATAGATGTGTACACACACACATCCACACCTCTTCCAAAAGCCCACAGAAAAATGCCTACGGTGAAAAGATTATGCATGGATTTAAACTTTTCTGCATCAAAATAAACACGTTCTTTCTCTTTTCCATAAACTTTGTAAAGTCTCCCATTGTCCCCCACACATACACCCTATCAGTTCTGTTTCTATGGAGAAGTATGACTTACACAAGGCGTCTCCCGGGGGAAGTCATAGCCTGGCAACCCAGCAGTTTGATGGCTGCACAGGAAGAGTCACTCAAGGGACAAAGCCCATCCTGCCTACAGTGTTAGTCTTGGCTTTCTCCCCATCTTGGTGCTCTCAGCAAACTGCGCTACGTGGGGACACATGACTATCCCTGGGAGGAATGTAGCTAGGGGTACCTTATGGTCCTTAACTTATTAGATACCGTAAGAGAAATAAATCCTAGAAGCAATTCATATTCTCTTATTCAAGCTTAAAAACACAAATATACAATTCAGGCAAAAATGCCTCAGCCGTGACCTGCCAAGGTCATGGTGGAAATGAGCCATGGCGGGACGTGGAGATGACAGCCAGTAGTAGACAGCAGATGAGCTGGGCCCGGTGCCTCGTGCGATTATCCTGTTAAAAATGACTGACTCATTCTTGCTTCCCCACCATTCCTTGATATTACCAAATAGCAGCCTACATAGTCATGGGACTTCTTGCTCCAGTTATCAACCCCATCTGCAAACATTTGCTTGGATATGTAAACGTCTACCGAAACTCTACAAACTTGCTGTTATGCTTCGTCCCAACCTCTGCCATCAGGGTGGCCTTGCCTCACCTGGCCGTCCCAACCTTCCCCATCAGGGCGGCCTCACCTCACCTGGTCATCCCAACCTCCCCCATCACAGTGGCCTCACTTCACCTAGCCACCCTTCCTGGGAGGTGCTGGGTGCTCCTGCACATCCA
>NW_006205376.1:1219723-1237667 GCF_000334495.1 Tupaia belangeri chinensis | reverse complement strand
ACAGGGCTCCCTCTCCAGGTTCGGCTTCTAGCCCCGCCCACTCGCCCTCCCACAGGTGCCCAGAGCCTGTCCTGACAACTCCCATACTTCTTTTTCTCTCACCAAAACATTTTGAAGAATTCCTGCCTATACATTTTTTTTTTCCCTTTTTTGGAGAGGTTTTTGCTATAGGGAGCATGCACTCTTCAGAGAGACAGATATACAGAAAGCGAGAAATCACCCCCCAGGGGGGATGGCCACGCCTGCAATCCCTTCTCCTCCATTCTCCTCTCAGGATCTTGGGCATGTACACACACGCGCCTGGCGTGTAAGCCTCTGGGTCTGGGACTCGAACTGCAGTTGACTACATGGGAGTCCAGCGACATAGCCACTGCTAGCGCAACTGCTGGTCCCACATTTTGAAAATATACTTTCTAGCGCTTTTTCTTTCCTCCCCACATTCCCTCTTGTTTCTACAATATATCCTGTCCTACAGTCCCTGCTCTTTCCTGGTTTAATTCCCACCACAAACTGGAACTGTTGGTAGTATACAAATTGTTCACAATTGAGAATGAGGAAACAGAGGCAAGAAGAGATGAGGCGACTTGTACTGAGTTCAGATCATGAATTAATTTTTAGAACTACAAATAGGACCCCTTTTCAGTAACTCAGTTTAAGGTCTACCTATCACACAAGGAAGCGGTATAACAGTTATTACAAATGAGGATGGGGTGGACAGTGACGCGGCATAACCCTGACACTCCGCCAGGCAATGCCACATGACAGAGTTCCCAGTTCAAGTCCAGAGATCCCCCTGAGTATGCTAGGCACACGCCTGCTTAAGATCCCAGGCTGGCAGAGGGCAGAGGGTGGACCGAGTGTCAAGACCCACGGTGCACTGCTTTGTCTCTCGCTCATGGAAGAAATCAGCTTTTGGAGAGATTTTTGCTACAAGGTGCATGCACTTGCTGGAGAGAGAGAGAGACAGAGAGACAGAAAATGAGAAATCACTTTCTGTGGCCATGTCATAATCCCTTCTCATTCTTCTCTCAGGAGTTTGGGCATGCACACACAGGTGCCTGGGGTGTGTAAGAAGCCACTGGATCCAGGACTCAAACTGTGATCAACCAGGTGGGAGTCCAGCACCTTCATCACTATACCATCTGCTGGCCCCCTTCACAAAAAAATTTTTAAGGGCAACTCAGATTATATCAGGTTTTGGGGAAAGTCATGATGAATTTTTACATAGAAAAACATGTCATGACTTTCCCGACAACCTAGTATAACCCTTAATATTTAAACTCTTTGTGCTTTGGTTTCCTTATTCATAAAAACTAGAATGATAATAGTGTCTGCCTTCACTGGGGTTTGGACAAGATCGTATGACATAAAATGGGTAAAACACTTTGAACACTGCCTGCCACATAGAAAGCTCTCGGTAAACTTTATCCATTTCATGCTTCTGGATAATTTCATCAGTTTTTCGATGATCATATAATATAAATGCCCTATTCACGTTTCCTTTTTTCTTTAATTTCTTTTAAGATCACGAATTTCAGACCAAATATACTTAAAAATCTTAACTAATTCAGTGCTTACACACTTAGCATGCCTCATCGGGTCACATGCAAATAAGTGCTTAGCAAAAACTAAAAGAAACTTAGAACCAAAAGGAAATTGCTTCTTAAACATTCTTTTTAAGAAAACTTGCCAGAGGGCATGTGTGCTTGCTGGAGGGGAGGGAGGGAGGGAGGGGAAGAGCAAGAGCGAGAGAGAAAGAGAAAAAGCATCCATCTCCCAATGAGGGATGACTACGCTGCCATTCCTTCTCTTCCATTTCTCCCTCCTTTTGGGATTTTGGGTACACACGCATACGTATGTTTCTCAAGACGCCAACTCCATGGCTTAAACCACACAGTCAGCCATTAAAATCTAGCCACTTTCGTCACCAAGCCATTGGCTGGCCTTAGAACTTCAGAACTACTTCCACCTCTTGAGCTGGCTACCTACTGGCTAAAAAGATTAAGTGTCTAATGAGTACAGAACTTCGCTGAATTTGTTCCTCTGAGATCACTTTAAAGACACCCAAAACAGTCTTCACAGGGCTACATTCTAAACTCACAAAGCAAATACACTGTGTGGTCCTCTCCCTCTGCCAGTTTGGACTGTGGGTCTTTACCACACATTCAACTACTCTGTCCCCTTGAACTAATCCTTCTGCAAACGAGTGGACAGGGATCAAAAGGCCCGAGTTTTCATTTTGAGCTTATACGACCCTTTCCAATCTCAGTGTTGCCAATGACGGTACCATCTGCTCCTCACTCCCATTCAGGTTTTCTGAATAAAACCCATAAAGCAGACAGATCTTAAAACAGGGATCTTTACCAAGGACTTTAATGTTTCTGCAGAGAGAAGAAACTTACTCGTGGCTAGGGAATCAAAATTCTCTTTCCAATGAAGTGCAAAGTCAAGAAAAATGGGTCACTTACCTTTAAACGATGTAGCCACATAATACTCCCCTGTGCTACACTCTTTAAACTCATTTTCTGCCCAAAGAGTTAGTATTTTAATCCACAACAAAGATTACTGTTGATATTGACTTCTTTATTTCTGAGGACTTAATCATTGGAAACAAATTAAATAGAAAGCTTAGACTAGAGAATTACATGTCCATGTCTCTTGCAAACGGAGCTGGGGTAGAAGGGAACTGAGCCCTTACAAACAAAGACGTCTACAGTGTCCCAGGCGCTCCGGCCCAGGTTCTGTTCGCGGAAGCCACTTTGCCCACCACACAGTGCTGGCCAGCATCAGGAGCCCTGCCTTGCTGGATTTGATCATTATCCTTCTTTTTGTGGCCTGAGATGTCAACAGTCCACAGGAGAAGCTCCATTTCCATTGCTGCCTTATGTGTTTGCAGCTGCATAGCCAATGGCGCCCATATGCCGAGTCCTTCATGTCCTAAAGTGCCCGTCTCACCATTCGTGCCCAGGGCTCACAGTTCTCCTGAGTGTGGTTGGCCTGAAAGGAAGTAAGCAGACAGACGGTGCTGAACCCACAGTTCTGGATGAGGTACAAGGGATGACCTCTAGGGCCTGGGCAACAGCCAGCATGGCCACTGTTCCACACCAGTCATCGCCTCAGTTTTTTTCTGTCAGGGCAGGGCCACCATCATATCAGTGGCCCTACTCCCTGGCATCAGCTCAGGCCCAAGTGAATGCTGCAGTGCATTGGCATGTCATCCTGGAGGCTGTATTGTAGGTCTGAGAGACTCTCTCTGCTGGGTCTCTGGAGGAGAATACTGTAGGTCCTGAGGGTTTTACACTCAGTGATAAAAATACTCATTTCCAATTTTCCTGACTCCCAACAGGCCTGCTCCTGTGCCAGCATCATCTCTCAGTTCCTCTGGGCAGCTGGCTCTCTGGGTCCCACAGGCTCTTGCAGTGAGATTACTGTGTCTTCCAGACTCTGAATGGCTGTGACAATGGCCCTCGTGAAACAATGCTGAGCTGAACCTGAGCTGTGATGATCGCATCAGCTTCAGTTGAGTCATGACCTCACAGACCTGCCGGATGTACTCTTTCCATTGTGGAAGATTCGGGTGCAGTCTTCCTCTCACATCACTTCAACATCTCGCTTTCTCCTTTCTTGTATTCCAGAGAAGAATCTAGCAGCGCAACATGAGGGTTCTTGATCTAACGCTTCATCTGTGCATGGACCACATCCCTGCTAATCACTCCTCCACCTAAGACACATGAGCCTTCAGTGATGCCCCCAGTATCTTCTCCACCCTTGCGTACTTCTTGACATCAGTCTCCTTCCACCCCTTCTCCTCAAACTGACAGCATCCAGGGGCGTGCTGCAATGCTCAGTGCATCCACTGAGCACTTCGGTGGTAACAGCTGCTGAAGGCGGTTGGCACCATACTGTGATTACTGATGTCCACTGGAGTACTGATTTTCCTTAGGGTCCTGCTCGTGTGAGCCAGGGCCTTGAGCTATGCAGTGATCACCAGTGCTGGGTGATCCAAAACCATCTTCATCATGGGCTTGGGTCCCAAACATGTTCACATGAGATCTGCAATAGTGTTTGCAGCCTTGATGTTTCCAGACTGAACTTTTCTTCTGGATTCTCTTTTTGTGTCCTGGGCATGAGCATGGGACGATGGCCATTATAGAGGTGTGGTACATAGCCAGGCACCCAGAGCGGGTAGAACTGGGAGAAGATTCCAGAGAGTGACTTTCTCAGTTATACACTAAAGAAGTTCTTGTTTCAGGATTCTCCGTGTGAAGCAAATCTGGGTTGAATTTTTACACCTTCCTGCTAGCCATGTGACTCAGAACAGGCCTTCTAAGCTCTTGGGTTTTGTTTGCTTGTTCTTTAGCAGGGGTTGTTGTTTTCAACAACAATAAAAAAAGAATTCCATCTTTTCTCGCACAGAAGGAAGGAGCAAATGAGATCATACACACCACATTATGAACCAGACCGCTCCTGGTCAACACTGGCTGCCCCCTCATTCAGCATCTGAGGCAGTAGTCAAATTTTCACTCAGGAATTCACACTTGAATTTCCAAAGCTGTCTCAGGTGTAATCTCTGAGTGACGGGCATTAACACAAATTCATGAGCCAAGAATTATAAGAAGCCAGATTAAAACCTTCTGATAAAACAACTACAGGGTGTGTAAAAGTTTTAGCAAAAGCATTAGCTGTGATTTGCAGGACTAACAGTGCATTTCCTTTGTGTTCCCTGTTTTGTATCGTAGTTATGGCACAAGTAAGTGTGAGGTGAGCTCCTGAAAACATACAGGTTCTTAAAGCACTTTTAAGTACCAAGGTCCAAGACCAAAATTTACCTCTTTAAAGATACATTTTTTTTTTTTTTTTTTTTTTTACTATAGGGCGCGTGCGCTTGCCAGAGAGAGACCAAAAGTGAGAAATCACCCCTTGGAGGGGATGGCCGTGCTGCAATCACTTCTCCTCCAGTCTCCTCATGGGATTTTGGGCACACATACACACACACATGCGCCCAGCCTGAGCTTTGAGCCTTTAGGTCCAGGATTCAATCCGTGGTCGGCCACTTGGGAGTCTGACAATGTAACCATTACGCCATCTGCTGGTCACAGAATGTGACCCTTGGATATTATCAACTTGGAAAGTCTTCAGTTAAGATAAATATTATCTTTTTTCTATAAGGCAGGAGGTTTTTCAAAGCTATAGTCTTATCCCATGAGTGCATTTGATTTTTTTTTTAATCAGTATATAAGCACACAGAAAGGGTAGGTTTTATTTCAGACACACAAGCAGGTACACACACAAATGGGGTCTACACTCAGGACTACCAGTAGCCAGAGCATCTTCTAATCTCTCAATTTTTTCCTTAAGTAAATTACAGGTAAAGCAGCAGCTTAAGGAGCACGGGTGTGGAGCAACAAGAGCAGGACCGGCCAGTATTTAGTTGTCAGATTCTGAGAAAGCCAACTTTCACGGGCTCACTTGTACATCTGCAAAACAGGGCTAACAGTACGGTACCTCCTCACTAGCAGAACTTTGCAAACTTTCCAACTGCTGAAATTTTTATTCCTGCCTTTAAAAGCACACATCCCAAGTAATAGAGTATTTAGGATTACCAGGGGTAGAATAAAATAAGTGACACAAAAATAAACTCTCAGGCATAAATTCTTTCCCAACGGTACCCTAACTATCTAGCAATTCTCAGCCCTGCAAGTGGGGCTAACCATGCTCACTTGACTTCTGGGTCAGCCTAAACATCCTCCTCTCTCTTGCCCCCTAGTGGCAGTAGGATACACATGCCTGCAGCTCAAAGAGACTGGAAAAGTGTGAGCCATTCATTCCGTGAGTCCCCCAGTTTTTTCTCAGCCACCAGGCTGGAGGCTGGGACCTTCCCCTTGGAGTCTATCCACTGGGGGTAACCTTCTTCTAAAGCTTGTCTTCATGAAGCAAAGTTTCATTTCCAGAGGAACCATCCATTAAGAAGTCACTATATTTTTTAACTTTATTTTTTAATGTTAAAATATAGTAACACAGATGGATTTTTTTTAAAGAGGTTTTTGCCCAGAGAGATAGACAGAGATAGTGAGAGGCAAAGTGAGAAATCATCTCCCGGGGGGATGGCCAGGCCACATTGTAATCCCTTCTCCCTTCATTATTCTCCCAGGATTACACACACACACACACACACACACACACACACACACACTCACTCACTCTTTCAGCATGATTTTCAAACCACCGGGTCCGGGACTCAAATTGCAGTCAACCATGTGGAGTCCAGTGAAGCAACCTCTACACCATCTGCTAGCCCCAGGGCAGACGTGATTTTAAAGAGACTTAGAGTCATGCGAGTGGAAAATGATCTCTCCTTCTACTTTATTCACTTATTAGACTCACGCCGCAGCGCACAGCTCGTGGAAGGAGGGAATGAAGGACTCACAACCAAGCACATGTATGTGGCACCCCTCGAAGACGTGCCATGCCCGGAACTCATCCTGCTCAGGGGACCCGATCTCACTCCTCACTACTTCATATTTATCTCAAGCTTGCTCTTCAAAACTTGTCAGAACTGTCGCCTACTGCTTTCTTGGTCTGGAGCCTCCAGGCCTTATGCAAAGCTAAGCTCCAGCAACGCTTACCTATTACGAACAAAACAATTCTTCCAATCCTTGTTAAAACTTTAAAAACTCTTGTTATTAAGAAAGCATCAAATTGGGAACCAGCAGTTAGCGTAATGGCTATGTCGTTGGACTCCCATGTAGTCAACCGTGGTTCGCATCCCGGACCTGGTGGCTTAAAACTCATGCCGGGTGCATGTGCGTGCGTGCCCAAGATCCTGAGAGGAGAAGGGATTGTGGCGTGACCATCCCCTCCAGGGGGTGATTTCTCGCTTTCTGTCTCTATGTCTCTCTCTGTCTGTGTGGCGAGCACACGCGCCCTATAGCGAAACCCCCTCCAAAAAAAAAAAAAAGAAAGAAAGAAAGCGTCAAATTGGGACCAGCAGTTAGCATAATGGCTATGTCTGGACACCCATGTAGCCAACTGCGGTTCAAGCCCCAGACCCGGTGGCTTAAACTCACGCTGGGCGTGTGTGCATGAGTGCCCAAGATCCCGAGAGGAGGATGAAGGAGAAGGGATTGCGGCATGGCCATCCCCCCTGGGGGGTGATTTCTCACTTTCTGTCTCTCTGTCTTGGTCTGTCTTTCTGGTGAGCACATGCACCCTGTAGCTAAAACCTCTCCAAAAAGCGTCAAATGGACTCTTGAGCTTTCTGCCACTTTCTGCCAACCCCCACTTACGTTCATAATTGTACCTCAGTTAGCAAAAATAAAAATAGGGACAAGGAAGTAGAGTTACATAACACATCTCATTTCAAGTCACTTCTTTTCCCCAAGAAAGGAAACGCTGTAGCTAATTAATTGTTTGTAATTAACTGCTTTATTAAGAGGCAGGAACAGCTCAGGCAGGCACTGTGGTGCAGGGGTAGCATAGTGTTCTGCCCGGGTAGAAACCACCGCTACCTGCAGGTTGGGATGCGTGGGTTGGCCTGAAAAAACATAAGGCAGGTGCCCAGAATCCTGAGGAGCTGGAGGGCTGGGCAAAGCGGATCATGGAGTGACAAGACCCTGCTGGGGTCTTACTCTCTCTTCTTTCTCTAGTGCGTTCACATACATACGCTCATTTTAAAAAAGTGTGAGGAGAGAAACGTTTAGAAAAAGAACGAGAAAGAGACAGGAACCGATGCGTATGAAACACCGACTCTGCAGATGCTGAGTTAGGCTTCTTAATCCAAGAAAGATTCGAGTAATGCTACCAGTCGGAGAGCATGGTATGGCCTCCCCACTCTGTCAGCACCCAGGGGTAAACAGGACAGCCTGTTGCCTCAGTGCTCTGAAGCCCAGGTGTCTCAGTTTCCTCTAGTATGAGCTCACTAAACGGCCAAGCAGTGCCTGGCACAGTTGGGGAGCAGTCCCTCCTTGTTTTCTTTCTTTTCTAAGAATTTTGGACTTTGCAGATGCCGCCGCCCGAGTCTCTCACCCTCAACCACGGTCAACCCCATCGTGTTCTTCCACAGCGCTGACAGCAAGCCCTTGGGCCGCCATCTCCTTCAAGCTGTTTGCAGATAAAATTCCCAAAACAGCAAAAAACTTTCATGCTTTGAGCAATGGAGAGAAAGGATTTGGTTATAAGGGTTCCTGCTTTCGCGGACTTATTCCAGGGTTCATGTGCCAGGGTGGTGACTTCGCACGTCATAATGGTACTGGTGACAAGTCCATCTACGGGGAAAAATTCAATGATGAGAACTTTATCCTGAAACACACGGGTCCTGGCATCTTGTCCATGGCAAATGCTGGACCCAACACAAACGGTTCTCAGCTGTTCATCTGCACTACAAAGACTGAGCGGTGGGATGACAATCATGTGGTCTCTGGCAAGGTGAAAAGAGGGCATGAATATCATGAAAGCCGTGGAGCACTTTGGGTCCAAGAATGGCAACACCAGCAAGAAGATCCCCATTGCTGCCTGTGCAAAACGCTAATGAATTTGACTTGTTTTCACTTAACCACCAGGTCTTTCCCTCTGCAGCTCCGGAGAGCACCCTCCACCCCACTGCTCGCTGTGTCCTGTAACCTGCACTCTCGCTGCAGTTCTTTGGGTTCCTATTTTAATTCCCCTTCAAACCTAGTTGAATTGCAAAATTAAGTTTATGATTATGAAATAAAAAAAAGAATTTTGCCATAGGGTTCATGCAGTCTCCATACATTCATCCCCCCCCCCAAGCGGGGGTGGGGTGGGTGGCTAAATGTCTATCCCTTTCCCTCTATTCTCCTCTCAGGATTTTGGGCAGTTTGCACCTGCAGGGTGATTTTCAAGCTGCCAGGTCCGAGACTGGAAGAACTCAGCCGGCCATGTGAGACCCAGCTGCCTTCACCTCCACACCACCCACTGGCCCAGGAGCACCCTCCTCCTTTATTGTCTCTGGCTTCTGTACACTCATGCAACAATTTGGGGGGTGGCAGAAGGCGACTAAGTAGGGTCCCAAGCCCCTTTGCAATTATAAACTGTCTCCAGTCTTGTGTCAAATTTTAGAAATATTTGGGCATCTACTTGGTCAGAAGTTTAGTTTTAAATACAAGCAGGGGGCCAGCAGGTGGCATGGTGGCTAAGATGCTGGACACTCCCACATGGCTGACCTCGGTTCGAAACCTGGACCTGGTGGCTTGCTTTCTCTCTCTCTCTCTCTCTCGTCAAATTAAAAAAATAAATAAAATGAATAAAATTAAAACAAATAAATCTTTAAAAATAAATAAATAATAAATAAATACAAATAGTATCAATTTCCTCATAAGTGAAAAAGAAATAGAAGGCAAATGCTCCATGTACAGGAGGGTCTAAATGGCGACGATTTCGAAGTGAGTAAACCCTGGAGAGAATGTGTACATGAATGATAATGAAAGCAATTGCCTTGAACCAGGAAAGATCAAGAGAGCTCAAAAATAGCAGAAGATAATGACACAGTAGCAATTAATAACTGAATGCTTAACTCCGCACCAGACATCGGTTGAGAGTTTTACAACAGTGATGACCTGGGGTTTTGGAAGCTGGAAGTGAGAAGTTCCTCCACCCGTGCTGCACAGGGACTAACAATGCACTCCCAGAAGGACCTTCGGTCTCCACAGCAACAACAAATCAAAATATCTGTGGAGAATATCACACAGAAAATTAAAATCTAGGGATCCAATTAGATACAGAGAATATGGATACAGAATAATAGTCAGGACAATGATTAAAAGATAGGCAGGGCTTGACGCTCCATGAAATGTGGGTATTCAGAGGAATGTCTGCATCTGTAGTTGGATCTGCCCCATGGCTGTTTTACACTATTGTGCACCTTTTGGATTAGTATATTACATGCTTGAAAACAACTATATGCAAATAATTTCACTTTAAAACATGTATTGTAGGGACCAGCATGTGGCATAATGGTTGAGGCACTGGATTCCCACATGGACGACCACAGTTCAAGTCCTGGACCCAGTAGCTTGAAAATCATGCTGGGCACGTGTGCATGCAACCCCGAAATCCCAAGAGGAGAATGGAGAAGAGATTGTGGCATGGCCATCCTCCCTAGGAGGTGATTTCTCACTTGTTCGCTCTCTCTCTTTCCCATAAGCAAACATTCCCTGTAACAAAATTTTCTCCCCCTCTTCAAAATATACTGTATTTAGGGACCAGCAGTTAGCTATGTCACTGGACTCCTATGTAGTTGACCATGGTTCGAGTCCCAGACCTGGCAGCTTAAACTCACGCCGGGCACGTGTGCGTGCGTGCCCAAGATCCCGGGAGGAGAAGGGATTGCGGCATGGCCATCCCCCCTGGGGGGTGATTTCTCGCTTTCTATCTCTCTGTCTCTGTCTTTTTGGAGAGCACATGCGCCCTATAGTGAAAACCTCTCCAAAAAAAGAAAAAATATATACTGTATTTAAATATCTATTAATATTTCATATAAAGGGAAAAAAGTTTTACATGCACCATTGAATTTGCCACTCACCAAAAAAGGGCAAGCCATGGAATAAGCTGCAAAGGCATTTGGCTGCCACGTTGAGAATGGAAAAGTAATTCTACCATCTTTCCTGTCATAGACATGCAGCATTTACTTGTTATAAACTATGGGATATTGCGCAGATGCAAAACTAAATCTGTGACGAGAGCAGCCACAGTTAAAATATTTACAAAGATAAAAAACAAGGGTAATAAAAGTCACAAGGCAAAGGGCATAAACCACGGGGAACAGAGAGGCAGGACAGATGCTTCCGGTTATAAATGCACAACATTCTTGAAATTCCCCCAGGAAGGTTTCTCTTGGGTTTGTGGCATCTCTCAGTACTACGTGCAAATATGTGAATTCAAATTCCACTGCTGCTAAATTCACAGCAGATAAACTACTTGGCCAAGGGATGTGGGAAGAAGTGGATGAATAAATGAAGACATGACTGCTAAACTCAGGTAAGAGCATCTTAAGCGCTGTGGCATTTTTCTTCATTTTTGTGAGCTTCTATAATTAAAAAAAAATCATTTGGAAGTTTTTGTTACTAGATATCATGAATCATAAGGGCCATGAAAACCTTCATCTGAAATAATCGATTTTGTACTTAGACCAGTTGTACTTACTTGAATAGCTATGTTATTTTTTCTATATGATCCTGATTCCAAATATGATAATTTCCCAAAGGAAAAGTATTGTTTCTGAACTGTATATTCTATTATCAAACACAAACTTAGAAGAATCAATATTAACTTTGAACATGATGAATAAGTTATGAACTCCAAACTCAGAGACAAATAATACACTTCATGTATGTAATTAGGTTTCTCAAGTAGGTTAATATAACTACAACTGTATGAAAAATTCAACCCATAATCTATTGGAGAAATCCATAGATTATTACTTTTTTTAATAATTATTTTTTAAAAATTATTTTATTTTATTTTTTAAAATTTATTTATTTATTTTTAATTTAACCAGAGAGAGAAAGAAAGAAAGCTGCCAGATTCAGGACTCAAACAACAGTCAGTCATGTGGGAATCCAGTGCCCCAGTCACCATGCCACCTGCTGGCCCCAATTATTTTTTGAGAGAGGTTTTTGCTACAGGGCATGTGTGCTTACTGGAGAGACAGAGAAAGAGAGACAAAGTGAGAAATTACCCCCCAATTTGGGATGGGCAGACCACAATCCTTTCTCCCCCAAGAGGAGGGAGAAATGGGGAAAAAGGATTGCAGCATGACCATGCTCCATTTGGGAGGTGCTTTCTTTGGTGAGCGCATGCGTCCTGTGGCATAAAACAACAATAAGGGCCAGCCTGTGGCCAACTGTGAGGACTGAGTTCCAGACCTTGTGAGTTGAGAAGCATGCCAGGCATGTGTACCCAGGGTCCCTGTGGGGTGGAAAGATGGGAGAAGGGACTGTGGCATGGCCATGCCCCATGGGGGTGACTTTCTCCCTCTGTCTCTGGTAAGTGCACGCACCCTCTGTCAGATAAAAAACAACTTTCAAATTAAATTTTAAAAGAAAAGCAAATGACAAAATGCACTGTCATTCCTTTGCACCACGGAACTCCCACTGGTTCAGAAAGCCTTACCAATCACATGCGATGATAATGTTACATTCAGACTGGAAGTCACCGTCAGCATACATATTGTTAATGAGACTGAACTTTTCAACATGTATGACTGGCGTATTCTAATACTCTCTGCCAACACCTGGATTGTCTCACATACTCTCCAATATGTGTGTCTTACTCCGCCCCTCTCCACCGGCCCTCAAACTCTTAAAACAGCCTTCTGACCAATGTCAGCCTCTTCCTCCTCCAGTCTATCTTCTGTAAGTCTTAAAACTGTTCTTACAACTTCTGTATGTCTCACCTTTCTAAATTATATCATATTATCTATCCCATTCTCCTCTTAGGTACCGCCAATGGCACTATACTCCCTACAGGATAGATCCTAACTCTTTATCATGATATATTCAGCTCATCTCTTACTAACGCCCCCTCTGTGTCTTGTTCTAGAGACCCACAAATTGCTGTGTTTTCCACTCATGGTCTTTCATACCATCATTCACTCAGCAAGCATTTATTGGCTATTATAGACCAAACAATGAGGAAAGTGAGTAGGATCTGATCCTTGTCTTGAAGGTTCAGTCTCCCAGAACAATAATCATCAAGTATATACAATTACAGCATAATGTGGAAGCACTCTCAGGGAGATGCACATCAAGGATTATGAAAGCCTGGGTTATGGAAGGTTCCTTACCTCTTTGCACAATGTAGCTACTACTCCACCTTCACCTAGGATACAGTGGCCTCCCCTGTTCCCTGTGTGACAATGTCTTACCTGACTCTTCAGAAATCTAGTTCAAACTTCCCGTTTCTACTTCATTAACCGCCCTACAAAGTCTCATTTGCTTCTCCTAATAGCTTCTAAATCATTTTATACATACTGTTAAAATATTTGCTATTTCATAATGACTTTATTGAACTCTTAATTTATTTCGATTTCTTTTATACATTCAATCAGATGTTACTTAGAATAATGACATTTTTTGATTGCCAGAGCCTGTGTGCATTCACTAGCAACAGAGAGAGACAGAAAGCACCCCCCTACACACAATGCAATGTGATCACACCACAATCCCTTCCCCTTCATTTCTACATTCTGTCAGGATCGGGGCACATGCGTACACACATCCAGTGTTTTTCAATCTCCCAAGGCCAGGATTTGCACCTCGTTTGGCCATGTAGGATCTGGCTCCCTAGGCACAGGTGTAACTACAGTGCTTTGGGCCAGCCTCCATAATGACATTTTGCATAGGAATTGTGTACAAAGGTTGAAAAGGAAGTACTGGGCAAAGCTGCAAAATACTATTTCACCTAATGGCAACTATTTTTAAAGTTAAGATTAACCGTTAGAGAAATACAGCTGCTCCTTAGGTGTTACACTTTTCTAAGCTTTTGAAAAAGTTGTTTTCCTTACTCAGGCTAGAGCTCATGCATGCACGAGAGAAAGAGAGAGAAAGCGAAGAGCACCGCCAGAGTGTCTGGCCACACTGTGACTCCTTCCTCCAGTCCTCAGGCTATCAAGTCTTGGGCCCTGCACTGGTGCCTGCTGTATTTTCAGGCCGACTGGGCCAGATATGCCAGCTAGAGTTACCATATACAATCCAGCGACTCTTTCTCTTTTTGTTTTTAAAGTTGCCAGAGGACATGTGTGTGTATGAGAGAGAGAGACAGAGACAAAGGAAGAAAGCACCTCCAGTGGGGCATGTACACACCACAGTCTTCTAACCTACCTGAACTTCTCTTCTCCCTCAGGCTTTTTGGGCACCATACTGCATCTTCAGTGTTTTCAAGTCGCTGGGGCTGGGACTCAAACCATGGTTAGTCAGTCAGGTAGGATCCCACTCCCCTATATGCTGAACTATGGAGCCAGCCCAGGATCTGGCTTCTCTTGTGCAGTCCATCACTGCTGTGCCACCAAATTGACCCTATTTTTCCAACTTTTAATGGAAATAAAGTACATAGCCAGAGGGGCCAGTAGGGGGCGCAGTCGTTAAGGCACTGGACTCCCATGTGGCTAGCTGTGATTAGAGTCCTGGACCCAGCAGGTTGAAAATCACCCCAGGTGTGTGTGCATGCATGCCCAAAACCCTGAGAGGAGGATGGAGGAGAAAGGACTGAGGTGTGGCCATCCTCCGCTGGGGAAGTGGGGTGATTTCTTTCTCTCTTTCTGTCTGTTTCTTTCTGGCAAGTGGACGTGCCATATGACAAAAGTGTATGTGTGTGTATGTGTGTATATGTGTGTACCTGCATACACACACACACATTCACATATACACACATACACACAGAAAGAGAGAAAGAGGTACACATGCCATGCTCCATGAATGTTGCCAACAGACACTCTAGTGACTCACACCCACCTCAGCTCCTCACGAGTTGTAGCAGCTCTGTGACACTCTGTATTCAGACACTATGGCAGTAATGACCTAGTTTTCAACCATCAGAACTTCTTTGGAAAATAAACTCTCTAAGTAATACCAGGCTGAGAATTCAAAAACCAGAGAAGTTACAGCAGGGAAATAGTTTGTGAATAACTAGAACACTTTGAGTCAGCTGCATAGTCAGTTAAGTTTCTCATATTGATCTGAGATAGTCTAATTTATAATCATTCAAACCAACTTTAAAATGCTTTTACATTCTAAGTACACTTGGTTACCTTTTCAAATCTTTACTTTTAAAGGAGATAAATCCAAACATAGAAATCTCTTTACCTTAAATTTGCATTTTATTATCCTTACAACAGCAGAAGTCAAACACTCCCTGACAGCCAAAATTTACCAACCAAATTAATAATCTTTTTCAAATACCTGCTGACCCAGCTTTCTCTGCCATCTAATTCTTGGAAAACTTCAATCCCTTCCCCCCTTTCCCCCAGGTTTTTTTGCCTTAGGGTGCATGTGCTCCCTGGAGAGAGAAACTGAGACAGAGAGAGGGAAAGTGAGTAATCACCCCCAGGGGGGTGGCCCCACGGTAATCCCCTCCATTTTCTCCTCCATTCTCCTCTCAGGATCTTGGGCACACACACACACACACACACACACACACACACACGTACGTGCCTGGCATGATTTTAAAGCCACCAGGTCCAGGACTCAAACCATGTTCATCCATGTGGGAGTCCAGGGACATAACCGCTATACTATTTGCTTGTCCAGAAAACCTATGAGTTAGTAAGGCAGATATTTCTAAAGACATCATCACTTTTGTTGATAATTTCCCTCCTACCCAGCATCCAGTTATTGAAGAAAGGATCCATTACAAGATCTGGCTTCTCCTCTAACTATGGAGCAACTTGAGGGAAATTTCAGGCAAATCCTATAAAATTGAGGATTGTATTTCTTTTCTTTTCTTTTTTTGGGGAGAGGTTTTTGATATAGGGCACGTGCACTCACCAGAAAGACAGAGACATAGAGACAAAAAATGAAAAATCACCCCCCAGGGGGGATGGCCACACCACAATTCCTTCTCCTCCTGTCGGGATCTTGGGCACACATGCACCCGGCGTGAGTTTAAGCCACCAGGTCTGGGACTGAAACTGAGGTTAACTCCATGGGAGTCCAGCGGCATAGCCATTACTCCAACTGCTAGTCCCATGAGGATTGTATTTCTAAAGAATGGGTATTTCTAAATAAAAAAGCTCCTTCCAAATTCAGTGATACCTATGAAGTAGCATGTTAAATCTGAAACAATGAATGTAAATTTAGAACACAACCCTGGCCTGACAATGAATTTGTTAGGTAACCTTATGAAAGTTATGGGCCAGCTCCATGGCCTGGGGGTTAAAGTAGCTAGGTCCACATGGCCAGCTCTGCTGTTCAAGTCCTAGAACTGGCAGATTAAGAAACACCAGGCATAGGGGCCAGCAAGTGGCATGGTGGTTAAAGGCGCTGGACTCCCACATGGCCGACCAGAGTTCAAGTCTCAGACCTGGTGGCTTGCTTTCTCACTTCCTCTCTCTCTCTGTCTCTCTCTGATCAAACTGGAAAATAATAATGATACTATTAATAAATAAAGTTAAATAAAGTAATTCTTAAAAAAAAAAAAAAGAAAAGAAAAGAAACACCAGGCATGTGTGTGTGAGCACACGCAAAATCTCAAAAGGAGAGAGTAATGAAGAAAGCCTTGCAGCATGACTATTCCTTGTGTGAGGTATTCTCCTCTCCTCCTTTCTCTGACTCTCTGGTAAGTGCGTGTATCCTGAGAAGAGAGGAAAGGAGGGGAGGGGAGTACAGGGGAAAGGAGGCGTTAAAAAAAGAAAGAGAGAAGAAAGCTATTAAATCTAGGTCTTTTTTTTTTTAAAAAAAGAGATTTTTGCTATAGGGTGTGTGCACTTGTCAGAGAGATGGAAAGAGACAGAAAGCAAGAAATCGTGCCCCGAGGAGAAGGCCATGCCACAATCCCTTCTCCTCCACTCTCCTCTCAGGATTTTGGGCAGGCACGCCCACACAACTGGTGTGAGTGTCAAGCTGCCAGGTCCAGGACTCGAACTCTCCCTAAGTCTTAACGGTAAATGAGAACCTGGACCACACCCAAATATTGTTTGGGCGGCAGAACACTGAACATGTGTGACGCTCTAAGCAGAACATCCTCCTGTGGGAGGAAATAAAATATTGATCTACCACCTACATTCGGTTCTATCACACGTAGGAGAATTTTTAAGTGGAAAACAAGACCATTTTATGTATACTGGAAATACACATTGGGCCACAAAAATAAGAAAGAAAAAGGAGGCTGAGTTTTTGCTGTTGATCTGCGTTCACTTGCACCTGTAATTTCACCTTGAACTCACTTAGCACTCTTAGGCAGACAAATGGTATTAATAGGCAGTGATAGAAGTTAAAAAAAAATTTGAGAGGCAAAATTTTAAGTAAGGAAATTCTATTCATTATCTAATCAATTGAAAGGAAAGCAATCTTGTCCCTACTTCATAATTAATCATTTAATTAATTTTAGTAGCAGAACTCAACTCCCGGGAGCACAGCTGGACGACCCAGGCACTAGACACTCTCCGAGGTCTGTTTCCTGCCCAGAGGACTTTCTGGTTTCCACTGCAAGTTGCATGTCCTCTGTTTAGTCTACAGGCGGAGTATCCCTCGTCTGAAAGACGTGGGACCACGAGTGCTGCCCATCTCAGACTCAGAATAACTGCGAACATAATGAGATAGAGGGGATGGGGTAAATCTAAAAAATGAAATTTATGTTTCAAAGGTACCTTGTACACATAGCCTGAAAGTCATTTTATACACTGCATTTTACTGCCACTTTGTTTTTCCTTTATCTTTTTAAAACATTGCCAGGGGAGGCATGTACTCACCAGAGGGGGGCAGTGGGGAGAGAGTAAGTACCCCCCTCCCCCTGGGGTATAGCCAGGCCAGGATCCTGTTACCTCCATTTCTCTGTTCTGTTAAGAGCTGTGGCACGCACCCCTGAGCGCTCAGTATCTTCTTCAAGCTGCCACAACCAGGATTTGAACCTCATTCAGTCATGTGGGATTCCTTAACTACTATGCTACAGAGAAAGCTCCCACTTCTTTTTAATTGATACTTTCATGCAAACATAAAAAGTGTTACGAGGGAACCAGCAGTTAGCGTAATGGCTATGTCGCTGGACTCCCACGTAGTCGACCGCGGTTCGTGTCCCGGACCCGGTGGCTTAAAACTCACACCGGGCGCGTGTGCATGCGTGCCCAAGATCCCGAGAGGAGAAAGGAGGAGAAGGGATTGCGGCGTGACCATCCCCCCTGGGGGGTGATTTCTCGCTTTCTGTCTCTATATCTCTCTCTGTCTGTCTGGCGAGCGCACGCGCCCTACAGTGAAAATCTCTCCAAAAAAAAAAA
>NW_006205376.1:1216099-1219633 GCF_000334495.1 Tupaia belangeri chinensis | reverse complement strand
AAAAAAAAAAAAAGTGTTACGATACGATTTTTTTAGTACACAAATACCATGTGTGACGACTAAATCACAGTCATTTGTACATCCACCATCTCACCTATGGCTACGCAGTATTATTTCTGTTGGGTCATCAGGAAAGTTGATGACCCAATAGATAAAAAAAAATAGAATAGATATAAAAATTGGATAGAAAAACAGAAAAACATCTCAACTTTCCCGACGACCTAACAGTACACTGCTGTTCAGTGCATCTCCCCCCTCTGTATTTTATAACACTATTCTTTGTTCCTTCTAGCTATCTGCACTTTCACTTCATTAATCCACATCCCTCCATTTCCCTCTCCGTTCTTCCCAACGTCTTGCAGTTACTCGACATCTGTCTGTGGGCTTGCGCTCTCCCAGTCCCGCGTACACGAGTGAACATTCCCTTAACGTAATGTCCTCCAGCTCACCCACTCAATCTCATATGACTGGATTTTGTTTAATGGCTTTATTGCAGCATTTTCACTGCAACCCAACACGTGAGGTCAAGTGTAGAATTTTCCATTTGTGGCATCATGTTCACATTCAAAAAGTTTAGGATTTTGGAGGCATTTTGAGTTTCAGAGTTTTAGATTAGGGATGCTCAACCAGTGCACGCTGTGCTAGGTACAAATAACAACGTAACAGCTTTGATAATGCCCGATAAGCTATTTCATATTTTAATACAACAGTTCAGCAAACACGTACATACATTCTCACACAACGAGTGTGAAATGCAACCCGGGAGTGCTAGGTTCACCAAACACATCCTAGGAAACTCAATGTCGTAACAGTACAAATAATTCCGTATTAATTACACAAACCAAGGACAGACCGTCTTTTCTCATAAAAGATACTAGCAATTAGATATTACAATTTCCCCTCCATGTGCTGTAAAAACTGCAGTGTATTTGTGATGCATACTTGTAGCCTTGGGCAGACTGATTCCAAATCAGGAAAGTTGTAACCAACTTGATTTTTGCAACCAAAAATAATTACTATAGTTTCTGACCTTCAGAGAATCATGACCTCCTCAAGCATTATTATTTCAGTTATAACGGTCCAGAATTAAATTAACAGGCAAAAATAAGCCTAGGTACACTTTGACTAAAACTTAAAATGCTTCACAATGATTTTCCTCCATATAATTTTGACATCTAGATTAAAAATATATCACATATACTTAAAACTATTCTGTTTTTTCTTGGTAGAAATTATGTATTTGCCTATAAGTAACTTTTGAATCAATAGTGTAGAAATATATAAAAGTACAGGATAAAAGCTGTATTCTTGGAGGCCAACAGGTGGCATAGTGGTTAGGGGCACTGGACTCCCATGTGGCCGACTGTGGTTTGAGTCCCAGACCTGGTGGCTTTCTTTCTCTCTCTCTCTCTTTCTCTCTCTCTCTATATATCTCTATCTCTGTCCCTCTCTGGTCAAATTATAAATAAATGAATCAAGTTAAAGTAAAATAATTTTTTAAAAAAGCTTTCTTTTCCTATTAAAAATCTACAGGTTCCCATAAAATTCCATCCTTCACCAAGTATATTTATGCTAATTACAGAGACCAGTATAGGTCATCCCAGTTCATCTCCCATTTCCATCTTGCCCCAAATATCGCCTGTCAATGCAGAAACAATGTGCATTCAAATAAGAATTTCTTTAAAAAAGCAAAAGAAGCCCAGCTCATTAGTTGACTAAAGACCTTTGTATATCAAATACAAAAGGAGAGGCGGAAGTCTCAGGCCATTCAAACAAGAGAATGCCAGACCGCACACAATGCCTTCCATTTTAAAGGGCTGCATCCTTTCGTGGAAAAGGATCTACGTAAATGATTCAGACTATATAGCAGTTGTAATTCTTCTGAACGTTCAATTCTTTCAGTATAGTTTTTGGCTACTTTGGACAATTCTTTCTAGATTATGTACAGAAGGATATAAGGGCATGACCCGAACTTTGTAAGTTTTGGTTCAAACACATCATTGACAGTAATAGCACATGGATGTCATTAATAAGATTATGAATAAACTCCCTCACCAGTCCCTTTGCCTTCTGAACCTACCTTTGAGGGTTTTTAAATATTTTTATTTTTGGAGAGGTTTTTGCTATAGGGCGCGTGCGCTCGCCAGACAGAGAGAGACAGAGACAGCAAGTGAGAAATCACCCTCAAGGGGGGATGGTCATGCCACAATCTTTCTCCTCCATTCTCCTCTCGGGATCTTGGGCACACACACACGCGCCCGACGTGAGTTTTAAACCACCGGGTCCGGGACTCAAACTGCAGTCAACTACATGGGGGTCCAGCAACATAGCCATTATGCTAACTGCTGGTCCCAAGTTTTCTTTTTTTTTGAGAACAAATTCTAAAACTGGCAATTCCAGGAAAACAAAGGGGTAGTATCCTTTTACTATATTCCTCTAGTCAGAATCACTAAATAGCAGTTATGCAGGTGCCATGAAAACAGGAAAAAGGAAGGAAAATAAGCCAAAGGAGGGCTGCTCCCCACTGTCCTCTCACAACACGTTCTGGATCTGCTCTGAAATGCAAGCAACAGCAACGTTCCGGGGCGATGTTCTGGCTGCATGGCTAGAATGGACAATCACCATGAAATGATTGGCATAATGCCTCTCCTGAATTTCAATCCATTTTAAATAGCTTTTAATAACAGCACAAGGAGAACTGTAAACATATGCTAATAGTTTTTACATTTATTAAGACATTTTAACTCAGTCTTTTGGCAAAAATATAGGCTAGACTTAGAAAACCCAAAGTGGACTGCTAAGAACACCAATGCCTGTCCAGCATTTGCACAGGCTGAGACGGTCAAATGGAGAGTGGTGGTCTGAGCACTGAAAGAGCACCCATCCGCTGACATGAAGCGTTTCTTTCCTCCTGTTACACTGCTGCAAAGGCAATCACAGGAATTTCTTTTAAGTTCTCGCAAAGAAAATAATCATAAATCTGCCACTTAGGACTCTGACTATGTGCAATTATTTTGCTCATTCTTGGTGTAACTGTATGACTCAGAGTGCGAATGCTTTCATACACAAAAATTCTTAAAATGACAAAGGGCTAAGTTTCCTTACTCAGGATACAAAAATTTTAGACTGGATCATGCTGCCTCCTAGAGGCCAAAAGGTACATTACTTCTACATTCTCTAATTTTTAACAAACCTCGTGTATACTCACATTTGTCTTGGCAATAACCACATAAACCATACTTATTCTAATACTTTGGTTATTTTTCTAATTTTTATTAGGTATTCACAATAAAATGCTAAAATGATTAGGGAAAAAGTCTACTGTGATTGATGCAAACCTAAAGAATAGAGCAAACAAAAGCACAGATATTCTATATTCAGTCTCCAAAAAGGAATACTAAGAAATGCAAATATTTCAAAAAGTATAAATTTTTTTAAAAAATCATTTATTTTTATTTATCATTTTTTTTAATGTGCTATAGGTCATGCACACTGACCAGAGAAACAGAGGGGGGGGGGGGGGGGGGGGGAGAA
>NW_006205376.1:1213809-1215787 GCF_000334495.1 Tupaia belangeri chinensis | reverse complement strand
AAAGCCGCCAGGTCCAGGATTCAAACCATGGTTAGCCATTTGAGAGTCCAGCACTCTAACCACCATGCCACATGTTGGCCATGGATAGTTTAAGTTTAAATACAATTATCTTCATCTTTTCTTTTTCTTTTCTTTTTTTTTAAAGTTTATTCATTTATTCCTTCAACCAGTACAAGATAGACACCACCAAAAGGGTCTGTCACACCACGATCCACCCTCAGGTTCAGTCGGCTGGGTCACAGACACCAACACGCACACCCCACATGCTCAGAGAAGTCCCAGGACAGGAATCTAGGACCTCTGCCATTGAGTCCACTTGCATTACCACTGTGCCACCCCCTAGCCCCATACATATCACATTCTTTCTTTTATTATTATTTTTTTAATTTGCCAGAGGGCACATGCTCTCACCAGATAGAGGGAGAAAGAACTCCCATGGGGCTTGGTCACGTTGCAGCCCCTTCTCCCTTTCTCTTTCCTTTTGGGATTTTATACATGCACACACATGCACCTGGCATGCTCTTTAGTGGACAGGAATCCAACAATGTGGTCAGCCATGTGGGATCCTGCTCTCTTAATCACCAGGCCACAAAAGCCAGCCTAATTACAATTATTTCGATAGCTTATCTTTAAATATCTAACAGGACTATTCTGCTGTACATCATGATAGAGCCAAATGTTTAAAAAAGCTCTAAGTATATAAAAAAGTTTCATGGGTGAGTATAATCTTCTATTAAACAACATACAAAGGTGTTCTCAGCAAGGCAAACACATTGAGAATGAACACACATGTGACCTGCTATTGCTGCTAAAGAGTTTTCACAATATTATTGTTACAGAATCTGCAGAAAACACTGCAATGAATAAAACTTAATTTGAGGAAGTCAAGTACAATGCAACCTTCCTCTCTGGGATTTGGCTGCCCACTGCTTCATTGTGTTTGTGTAATGAAAGAGCTGGCAAGTTCCAAAGCATTCACATGGGCAGCCCTGCAGCGAGTTACTGTGGGGACAAACACGCTCTCTAGCACAAAGAAACACTCTAAGTAGGTCAAAGCTCCCCCAAACAGTATTTAGATTAGCAAAACCTTCAAAAAAATTAAAAATGCTGTCACTTCACCCAGAAAGGAAGAAAAATAAAGAGTCACGCAATACACTGTCAGAAACAAGAACAGTGAGGATAAAAACATGACAACTACTAGAAGTGAAGGGATTGTGGCAGAATGTTCTGAGAGTCTAAATTAGAGCCTAGTCTGTTTAAGAAAATGGCAAAATATTTGGCCAAAAGTTGCTTTGTGTTCCTGTTGAATTTTATAATAATGAAACTACTAGATTAGAAATGCAAGGAGGAATCAAAATTTGTTTAAAACAATCATTTGGTATGAAGGAATCAGCGACCAGAACCTATCACATTAACAGTACTTGAACACATTAACGAATTTTTAATTAATGAGAGCTTATAAAGGACTGATGACCAATTAATAAAAGGCCAAAATCAAAGATTCTGTCTAATAACAGCAAGAACAGAGGGTGATCTTACGGTGAATTCTGAAAGAGCAAATACAATAGTACATATATAAACCCCTCATCATGGCTGGACCCAGACCAACGTTAAGAGTCACTGGCCACTGTTTTCCTCACTTCTTTAATAATTCCTGGCTACCGGGGCACCCTGGATGATCAAAGAGAACTACTTTTTAAAACTTTGCGACTAGCGGTGGCAGAGCAGGTGGTAGTGCACCACAGTGTGATCCTGGAGCCACACTTGAGGTCTCAGTTCAGTGCCCAGATTGACCTGAGTAAGTCGGACACACCCACATACACCTGTGATCCTGGCTGGCCGAGTACTGCCCCACAGCGGGACACTGTCAAGAGTCTCTTTCTTTCTCTCTCCCTCTCTCTCTCTCAATAATTAGATAAACAAGTAAACTTTAAAAAAAAAAAAAAAAAAAAAAAAAAGGGAGCATTTTTTTGTCACA
>NW_006205376.1:1200689-1206691 GCF_000334495.1 Tupaia belangeri chinensis | reverse complement strand
GGGGGGGAGAGAGAGGGAAAGCCGCCAGGTCCAGGATTCAAACCATGGTTAGCCATTTGAGAGTCCAGCACTCTAACCACCATGCCACATGTTGGCCATGGATAGTTTAAGTTTAAATACAATTATCTTCATCTTTTCTTTTTCTTTTCTTTTTTTTTAAAGTTTATTCATTTATTCCTTCAACCAGTACAAGATAGACACCACCAAAAGGGTCTGTCACACCACGATCCACCCTCAGGTTCAGTCGGCTGGGTCACAGACACCAACACGCACACCCCACATGCTCAGAGAAGTCCCAGGACAGGAATCTAGGACCTCTGCCATTGAGTCCACTTGCATTACCACTGTGCCACCCCCTAGCCCCATACATATCACATTCTTTCTTTTATTATTATTTTTTTAATTTGCCAGAGGGCACATGCTCTCACCAGATAGAGGGAGAAAGAACTCCCATGGGGCTTGGTCACGTTGCAGCCCCTTCTCCCTTTCTCTTTCCTTTTGGGATTTTATACATGCACACACATGCACCTGGCATGCTCTTTAGTGGACAGGAATCCAACAATGTGGTCAGCCATGTGGGATCCTGCTCTCTTAATCACCAGGCCACAAAAGCCAGCCTAATTACAATTATTTCGATAGCTTATCTTTAAATATCTAACAGGACTATTCTGCTGTACATCATGATAGAGCCAAATGTTTAAAAAAGCTCTAAGTATATAAAAAAGTTTCATGGGTGAGTATAATCTTCTATTAAACAACATACAAAGGTGTTCTCAGCAAGGCAAACACATTGAGAATGAACACACATGTGACCTGCTATTGCTGCTAAAGAGTTTTCACAATATTATTGTTACAGAATCTGCAGAAAACACTGCAATGAATAAAACTTAATTTGAGGAAGTCAAGTACAATGCAACCTTCCTCTCTGGGATTTGGCTGCCCACTGCTTCATTGTGTTTGTGTAATGAAAGAGCTGGCAAGTTCCAAAGCATTCACATGGGCAGCCCTGCAGCGAGTTACTGTGGGGACAAACACGCTCTCTAGCACAAAGAAACACTCTAAGTAGGTCAAAGCTCCCCCAAACAGTATTTAGATTAGCAAAACCTTCAAAAAAATTAAAAATGCTGTCACTTCACCCAGAAAGGAAGAAAAATAAAGAGTCACGCAATACACTGTCAGAAACAAGAACAGTGAGGATAAAAACATGACAACTACTAGAAGTGAAGGGATTGTGGCAGAATGTTCTGAGAGTCTAAATTAGAGCCTAGTCTGTTTAAGAAAATGGCAAAATATTTGGCCAAAAGTTGCTTTGTGTTCCTGTTGAATTTTATAATAATGAAACTACTAGATTAGAAATGCAAGGAGGAATCAAAATTTGTTTAAAACAATCATTTGGTATGAAGGAATCAGCGACCAGAACCTATCACATTAACAGTACTTGAACACATTAACGAATTTTTAATTAATGAGAGCTTATAAAGGACTGATGACCAATTAATAAAAGGCCAAAATCAAAGATTCTGTCTAATAACAGCAAGAACAGAGGGTGATCTTACGGTGAATTCTGAAAGAGCAAATACAATAGTACATATATAAACCCCTCATCATGGCTGGACCCAGACCAACGTTAAGAGTCACTGGCCACTGTTTTCCTCACTTCTTTAATAATTCCTGGCTACCGGGGCACCCTGGATGATCAAAGAGAACTACTTTTTAAAACTTTGCGACTAGCGGTGGCAGAGCAGGTGGTAGTGCACCACAGTGTGATCCTGGAGCCACACTTGAGGTCTCAGTTCAGTGCCCAGATTGACCTGAGTAAGTCGGACACACCCACATACACCTGTGATCCTGGCTGGCCGAGTACTGCCCCACAGCGGGACACTGTCAAGAGTCTCTTTCTTTCTCTCTCCCTCTCTCTCTCTCAATAATTAGATAAACAAGTAAACTTTAAAAAAAAAAAAAAAAAAAAAAAAAAGGTAGCATCTTTTTGTTCAATGACTGAAGAGAAATTAAAGGCCAAAAGTTCAACTAGAAAATGAAGGTCATGGGACCAGCAAGTGGCATGGTAAGGCAATGGATTCTCACATAGCTGACTGCGGTTCGAGTCCCAAACCTGGCAGCTTGAAATTCACCCTAGGCACGGGTGTATGCATACTCAAAATCTCCGAAGAATGGAAGAGAAGGGATTGTGGCACGATCATTCCCCTGGGAGATGATTTCTCACTTTTCTTTTGTCTCTGTTTCCAGCGAGCGAACACGCCCTATGGCAAAAACCTAAAAAGAAGAAGGTCATCCCAAAGATGATGGGCCTAGAAAAGCTAAATCCTCAAAATTAACTCTCTTTCTTGTACCTGTACATGACCAATTCAGCATGATAATTTACACCCAAACAGACAAGAAAGACATTTTGGAACTAATCCCCCTCTTCTCCCTTGGTAGTAAGAGCATCTACAGCTAGCTTTAAAAGAGGCGAATTCATTACAAAAATATGCAGTGGTTTCTCACGGAGCCCACCTGCAGGACTGCAATTTAGACTCAGGAAACTCAAAACTGGAAATTGGAAGCCTACCTGGAGTGTCCTGTTTCTCACCTCTGTCTTGTTCCACAGACTACTCTTTCTCTGCTCTCAGTGTAAATGATGTTTACAGTAACCAATAAATTAATTAATTCTTTAAAAATAAATAAATAAAACCATCAGGAGGAAATAGATTCAATCTCTGCATATCACTATGTATATCCATGGCTAATTAGGTTTTTTAACTTACATGGAAGACAAGGACATGAGAGTTCCTTCTAGAGGAAAAGCAGATGCTAGAATTCAGAATGTCAATAACAAGAATATGGGGCCAGCAGGTGGCAGGGTAAAGGTGCTGGATCCCCACAAGACCAACCGTGGTTCCAATCCTGAACCTGGGAGCTTGCTTTCGCACTTCCCCTCTCTCTTCCTGTCTCTGCTGAGTGCACATGCCCTATAGCAAATTTTGAAAAATAACAATTAGTAAAATAATTCTTAAAAGTAGAGAATATGAACATAATCTGGAATTTTGTAATGTTATGATTTTATGACTTGCTCAAATATATTTACTTGGATAAAATAATAAAGATCAAACTTTCGTTTCTGTCTTATGTTCACAGCACAGTTTATTTATTTATTTTTAAATATTTATTTTAAATTTTTTCATTCATTTATTTTAATTTGACCAGAGAGAGACAGAGAAAGAGAGAGAGAGAGAAAGTGAGAAAGCAAGCTGACAGGTCCGGGACTTGAACCGTGGTCGGCCAAGTGGGAATGTCCAGCACCTTAACCACCACGCCACCTGCTGGTCCCTGCAGTTTATTATGAAACAATTCAGTGACTTAGTGACTTAATCAGAAAATGAACTAGAAACCTGTAAGGATCATGCTGATTCTGTGTTACGTGTGATGTGGAATGTTCGACTTAAGAATAAACTTCAAAGCAAATATTGATGTGACCTAGGTGACTATGAATCTGAAATATTTAAAAAATTCTATCAACAAAAAGTTGCTAAGAAATCCTCTACTCTAGGAAAAAGCCTTTGAGTTATAGTACAAACTGACAGAAGAAAGAGTTTTTCTCTCGAGGAACAAAGGAAGCTGCTCATCTCCCCATTAGCTTTTTGGTCAACTGAGGATTTTGCATTTCAAAGCATGCATGGATAATCCTTCAATGAAAGTAACAAAACTGCAAACACAGCTGCCAGGTAGAAATGTTCATTCCCTCAAGTCACTCCCGTATTAGTCACTCACAGTGTAAATGATGTTTACAGTAACCAAGAAATAATACAGCTTAATGGAACTGGGATCCACATGGCCTACTGCAGTTCATGTCCCTGCTCTGGCAGCTTGGAAGACACGCCAGGTGCATGTGCATGCCCAAAGCCCCAACGGGATGGAGAGATGGAGGAGGGGTAGCAGTGTGACCATGACCCACTGAGGGGTGCTTTTGCCCTCCTCTCTGTCTCTAGCTAGCATACATGCGTTCTGGCAATTAAAAAAAAAAAAGAGGGGAAAAAAAGAGGAAACGTACATAACACTTCCTCTGCAGAGGAACATCGAGAACTTGTCTCTTCTAGTTATCAAGTCTATTTCTCTTTATTGCTGCTAAGAATTTATTTCATTCATTCATTTATTTATTTTAGACATTTTCTGCTATAGGGCATGTGCACTCACCAGAGAGAGAGAGTGAGATAGCAAGTAAGAAATCCTCTCCGCCCAGAAAGGATGGCCACGCCCAACCCCTTCTCCTCTGTTCTCTCAGGTCTTGGGCACGCTCACATACACATATGCCCAGCCTAAGTTTCAAGATACCAGTTCCAGGACTCAAACTGTGGTCGGCCATTTGGGAGTCCGGCACCTCAACCAACGTGCCACCTGCTGGTCCCGCTACTAAGAACTTAATTAACTGACTGGCAGGTCAGGAAGTGTATCATTTTTTTAATCATTTCACATTTTACATTTAGTAGATTCTTTTTTATTAATAGTAAAACACTCACAGAAATCAAGTCTACACCATCTCTATAGGTGGCCATAGTTTGTTAATGAAAAAAGACTAGGAATTATTCTTGATGGGAAGGAAATAAATTAATACTGCCTAATTTTTTTAAAGAGGTTTTTGCCTTTGAGCATGGATGCTTGACAGAGAGAGAAACAGACACAGTGAGAGGGAAAGTCAGAAATCATCTCCTGGCGGGGGGATGGCCACGCTGCAATCCCTTCTCCTCCATTCTCCTCTTGGGCTTTTGGGCACACATGCACATGTGCCTAGTGTGATTTTGAAGCCACCAGGTCCAGGACCCAAACCTAGTCAGCCATGTGGGAGTCCAGTGGCATAATCTCTATGCCATCTGTTGATCCCTGACACCTAAAATACTTTTTAAATGCAAATCAAACTCCAATTATAAAGATAGTTTAAAGTCATTCAACACATACTGATTGAATATTACGGATCAGTTTTGTTCTACTAGGTAGTGTAAGTGTAATAGTCAATTCCACAGCTGTGATCCTGCCCTCCCGGATCTTACAGTCTGGACAGTGGGGCAGACAAACGAGCAAAAAAATAAGAAGTAAAGTATGATCAGGCTATTAAAAAATAAGCAGTTTCACTCTATCATTTGAAATGAGGAGCTCAAATGAGGCTCTTTCCAAGCAAGTGGGCAAGATGGCTGATCTGTGTGAACACGGTTTCGCCTCTGTGTAGAAGGAGTACAGAATTCATCAACTAAACTGGGGTGCTAATGCAAGACCAAAGCGAAATGAAAAGGTCAGTTAGCACAAAAACCAGGAGACTCCCAGAAAGACTAGTGCTATATGGAAATCGGGCATAGCAGTAATACCTTCTGAAAGAAAAAAGCAGTTCGCAGCAGTCTGTGGAATGAGGGCCCACTTATTAGGTCTTCAGGAGAGTTATGATGTATTTTTCCATGTTCTCCTATGCAAAAATATGTCGTGACTTTCCCAGCAACCCAATAAATGTAAAGGCCTATGTAATACATGAGTCAACGACCTTGGTTATACCCCACACACTGGCCACAACTGTGGCCCAAAAGGTTTCTTTCTGTTTATGAACAGTATACAAACTGTGATTCTACAAAGAACTGTAGCCCACAACTATAGACCACAAAGGAAAAAATGGTTCCTCTCTTCCTCCCAGTGTTCTCAAGTTCATGGTGTAAGAGTCAGTTATAACCAGTTGCCTGCATTATTTTAAATGGGCCTGTGTAAACTCTTGACAAATAACGTGTAACCTGCCCTCTTCTTGATCGTCTCTGTTATATAAACCAGCTTTCTTGGCTACCAGTTGGATGTGTATATGTCTGGGAAACCAGAGTTTTCTCATTTGGGTGATTTGTCCTAAACTCTGGCTCAAATAAGCTATTTCTATTTCATGTATGCCTCAGGCCTCTTTTTGGGTGAATATTACCTCTTAAGATTATTGTTGAATTATATACAATATGTTTAAAGAGCCTTAAAAAAGTTTTGTT
>NW_006205376.1:1159905-1200005 GCF_000334495.1 Tupaia belangeri chinensis | reverse complement strand
CCTCTCTGTCTCTAGCTAGCATACATGCGTTCTGGCAATTAAAAAAAAAAAAGAGGGGAAAAAAAGAGGAAACGTACATAACACTTCCTCTGCAGAGGAACATCGAGAACTTGTCTCTTCTAGTTATCAAGTCTATTTCTCTTTATTGCTGCTAAGAATTTATTTCATTCATTCATTTATTTATTTTAGACATTTTCTGCTATAGGGCATGTGCACTCACCAGAGAGAGAGAGTGAGATAGCAAGTAAGAAATCCTCTCCGCCCAGAAAGGATGGCCACGCCCAACCCCTTCTCCTCTGTTCTCTCAGGTCTTGGGCACGCTCACATACACATATGCCCAGCCTAAGTTTCAAGATACCAGTTCCAGGACTCAAACTGTGGTCGGCCATTTGGGAGTCCGGCACCTCAACCAACGTGCCACCTGCTGGTCCCGCTACTAAGAACTTAATTAACTGACTGGCAGGTCAGGAAGTGTATCATTTTTTTAATCATTTCACATTTTACATTTAGTAGATTCTTTTTTATTAATAGTAAAACACTCACAGAAATCAAGTCTACACCATCTCTATAGGTGGCCATAGTTTGTTAATGAAAAAAGACTAGGAATTATTCTTGATGGGAAGGAAATAAATTAATACTGCCTAATTTTTTTAAAGAGGTTTTTGCCTTTGAGCATGGATGCTTGACAGAGAGAGAAACAGACACAGTGAGAGGGAAAGTCAGAAATCATCTCCTGGCGGGGGGATGGCCACGCTGCAATCCCTTCTCCTCCATTCTCCTCTTGGGCTTTTGGGCACACATGCACATGTGCCTAGTGTGATTTTGAAGCCACCAGGTCCAGGACCCAAACCTAGTCAGCCATGTGGGAGTCCAGTGGCATAATCTCTATGCCATCTGTTGATCCCTGACACCTAAAATACTTTTTAAATGCAAATCAAACTCCAATTATAAAGATAGTTTAAAGTCATTCAACACATACTGATTGAATATTACGGATCAGTTTTGTTCTACTAGGTAGTGTAAGTGTAATAGTCAATTCCACAGCTGTGATCCTGCCCTCCCGGATCTTACAGTCTGGACAGTGGGGCAGACAAACGAGCAAAAAAATAAGAAGTAAAGTATGATCAGGCTATTAAAAAATAAGCAGTTTCACTCTATCATTTGAAATGAGGAGCTCAAATGAGGCTCTTTCCAAGCAAGTGGGCAAGATGGCTGATCTGTGTGAACACGGTTTCGCCTCTGTGTAGAAGGAGTACAGAATTCATCAACTAAACTGGGGTGCTAATGCAAGACCAAAGCGAAATGAAAAGGTCAGTTAGCACAAAAACCAGGAGACTCCCAGAAAGACTAGTGCTATATGGAAATCGGGCATAGCAGTAATACCTTCTGAAAGAAAAAAGCAGTTCGCAGCAGTCTGTGGAATGAGGGCCCACTTATTAGGTCTTCAGGAGAGTTATGATGTATTTTTCCATGTTCTCCTATGCAAAAATATGTCGTGACTTTCCCAGCAACCCAATAAATGTAAAGGCCTATGTAATACATGAGTCAACGACCTTGGTTATACCCCACACACTGGCCACAACTGTGGCCCAAAAGGTTTCTTTCTGTTTATGAACAGTATACAAACTGTGATTCTACAAAGAACTGTAGCCCACAACTATAGACCACAAAGGAAAAAATGGTTCCTCTCTTCCTCCCAGTGTTCTCAAGTTCATGGTGTAAGAGTCAGTTATAACCAGTTGCCTGCATTATTTTAAATGGGCCTGTGTAAACTCTTGACAAATAACGTGTAACCTGCCCTCTTCTTGATCGTCTCTGTTATATAAACCAGCTTTCTTGGCTACCAGTTGGATGTGTATATGTCTGGGAAACCAGAGTTTTCTCATTTGGGTGATTTGTCCTAAACTCTGGCTCAAATAAGCTATTTCTATTTCATGTATGCCTCAGGCCTCTTTTTGGGTGAATATTACCTCTTAAGATTATTGTTGAATTATATACAATATGTTTAAAGAGCCTTAAAAAAGTTTTGTTACATAATAACACTTTTTTTTTTTTAGCGGTTTTTGCCATAGGGTACATGTTCTCACCAGAGAAACAGAGACAGCAAGAGGGAAAGTGAGAAATCACCCCTCCAGGGGGAATAGTCATGCCATAATCCCGTCTGCTTCATTCTCCTCCTGGGATCTTTGGGCACACATGCACAAACACCTGGTGTGATTTTCAAGCTACTAGGCCCAGGACTTGAACCATGGTCAGCCATGTGGGAGTCTGGCAATGTAATCACATGCCAGATGCTGACCTAACACTTCTATTATTATGTTAAATATAGTTCTCTATTTACCAGTGATGTGAGCATATCCTACCCATCTCCCACCTTAAATGAGGCTCTTTCCAAGCAAGTTTGGTAAGCAGACTGATCTGTCTAAACCCAAGTCTGCCTCTGTGTAGAGGCAATCTTTCTCAATCTAAATATCACCAAGGATTCAGGGTTAAATTCAAATACCATGTTGAAATATTCATTTCATGAAGTCTTCTGTGACCACCCAAACCTAATAGCCAGTTAGGAAAAAATTAATACGGTATAAGTGATCAGACTCTAGAATGAGATGATCAGAAGAGGAGGATCAAATTTTTAACCAGGTCGAGGCCAGCAGGTGGCATGGTGGTTAAGGAACTGGATTCCTACAAGGCCAACCATGACTGGAGTTGCAGGCCTGGCAGCTTGAAAATCAGGCTAGGAGCGTGTGCATCGGTGTCCGAAGTCCCAAGAGGAGATGGGACTACAGTGAGGCCATTCCCCTGGGGATGATTTCTCACTTTCCCTCTGTCTCTCTAATAGGCGCACACACCCTGTGGTAAAAACCTAAGGAAAAAAAAAAATTAAACCGGGTCAAGTGGAAAGGAGTACATGTACTCATTCAGTACGCATTCTGATGGGAAGATCACATGCCCTGCAAGCAGCCCTCTGTGGATATGCTGAACTGACAGGGAAGCAATGTGGAAGAATGTCACACAACAAGGAGAGGAAGACATTTTATTTTGTACATGCCCTGTAGCAAATTTAAAAGTAATAATAAATTGGGAACCAGCAGTTAGCATAATGGCTATGTCGCTGGACTCCCACGTAGTCGACCGCGGTTCGTGTCCCGGACCCAGTGGCTTAAACTCACCCCGGGCGCGTGTGCGTGCATGCCCAAGAGCCCGAGAGGAGAATGGAGGAGAAGGGATTGCGGCGTGACCATCCCCCCTGGGGGGTGATTTCTCGCTTTCTGTCTCTATATCTCT
This sequence comes from Tupaia belangeri chinensis, assembly GCF_000334495.1. Taxonomy (NCBI): domain Eukaryota; kingdom Metazoa; phylum Chordata; class Mammalia; order Scandentia; family Tupaiidae; genus Tupaia; species Tupaia belangeri. Next base: position 1,196,720 of record NW_006205376.1, on the reverse strand, counting down.
CTCTGTCTGTCTGGCGAGCACACGCGCTCTATAGCGAAAGCCTCTCCAAAAAGAAAAAAAAAAAGTAATGATAAATTAAATTAAATAATTCTTTAAAAGTTTTTCTAAGTTTTTAAAATATCTTTGTAACTAACAATTATTTGGCTATGTGTTGCAAATTATCCAATATGGGTGATGAGGAAATGGGGGTGATACTCTCCTTTACTTGCCATAAGGCTGAACTTTTCTATAATAAAAAGTTAACTACAACTGTACTTAGTGCATTGTTTACTATAAGGTGCTAACACATCTTTGGCTATTAAAAGTCATATGGGAGTGAAGGTGGCTGTATCCCTCATGGCTGACTGTGCAGTCTGAGTCCCAGATCTGGATGCTTCAGAAACAAGTTGGTCTCATATACATGTATCCTCGAATTCCCAAAGGGAAAGAGACATAGAGAAGGGATTGCACTTCCATCATGCTCCACTGGGCATGCTCACTCTCTCTGGCAAACATACGTGCCCTCTGTCCAAACATTGTTCCAAAGATAACAATATATTAGATAGAATTCAAAGGAAGAACACTCAAAGGAAATCATTCACCTGCCATGTGATCACTGATGTTTTTTGCTTCAGGATCCCAACCAATAGAGGGTAGCAAACTAACCAATTCAGCCAGTTGTATCACTTTGAAACTGTACATCACAAACAGGCATCTACACTGGTATTCGTAACTTCTTCAAGAACTTCCCTTGTGACATTTCATTCTTAGACAAAACAAAACAAAAAACCTTCACTTTGCTTTCAGATGGACAGTCAATGGCCATCAATGGCTGTGACAGGCATCTGTAGAGCCATTATGAAAGAGAGATGACATCTGAGTTGGGTCTGGTATACACTACCTCATGCATATATATATATATATATACACACACACATACATATATATATACACACACATACATATATATATATATATGTATACATACATACACACACACACCCTTTCCCTATAAACCTACTGCTAAATTACTGAAAAATAACAATGCGATAAGATGGCTTCCCAGAAGAGTTACTTCAAAAGAGCATATCAACAATAGGAAATGAAAGGGAGAAAAGAACTTTACAGTCAGCCTGCTTTTTCATCAGTCAGAACCTTGGGGGTAAGTCAACAATTGTTCATGAGGTGCTCATGCTTACAGAGCTTCCTATACAATATGCCAAGTGCACACCGGAAAACAACGTCCAGGAAGCTCTATTCTCCAACAGATGGACTTGTTTGTGAAGAACGAGCTCCAAAGGAACACAGTTCAGGAAGGTAAGAAACTCTGGTACTCTTTATCTTTAGAATCTCAGCATGGTCTTAAGTAGTAACTTCCTCCTAATGCATTTTCAAAAGAGGGAAAAAAGACATCTTTCTAAGGAATAAGAAACACAAAAGAAACTAATACACTAAGAGATGTCTTTGATATAATTTAAAAATAAGAGAATCACAAATATTTTCAGTATTCTAGCTTATGTCAGATGCTCTGCTCCAATTAAGCAGGCCTGATGTAATCCATCATAATGAGGATTACAGGAAGACATGTGGAATTTTTAACCCTATCCTAACATTTTTGCATTTTATGTTGACATACAAACATATGGCTTTTTAAAAAAAAAGAATTCTTTTTATTTAATTTTATTTACTACTATTATTATTTAAAATTTGCTTTAGGAAACATGACTCACCAGAGAGAGAGAGAAAGTAAGAAAGCAAGTCACCAGATCCAAGACTCAAGTCACAATCAATCATGTGGGAGTCCAGCATCTTGACCACCATGCTACTTTCTGGTCACATAAGGCTTTATTACTTATATCTAAAGTTAATTATTGTATATCTAACACTTGCATTGTATCATAATTGATTCAGTAATAAGGTATTTAAGCATTGTTATTGAGACTCACAGTAGCACAGTAAATATACTAATGTAGATCATGATAGCCCCAGTGGCTTTAAAAACACACTGGGCACATGTACACCTGCATGCCCCAAATCGTAATAGAACGCACAAATGGAGAAGAAGGGACTATCCTCTGTCTCCCTCTTCCCCCATGGTACACTGAATGTGTGTTTTGGAATTTTAAGTTTATTTATTTCTTCCACAAATGAGACAAACAACACCCCAACGGGGTCCTGACAGCACAGTGCACCCCTAGGCCAGGCAGCCCAGAGCAGGGGCCAGCATGTGCCTAGAACATTGAGGGAGGTCTCTGGTTCCAAGCCCAGACCCTCCTGTGTGGATCACCCTCACAGCACCCTGTCACAGCGGATGCGCACATGAACCGGAGCCTGAGCCCCTGGTTTGTGCTGATGCTCTCACAGCTCAGCACATAGGGGAGATGGCCCGCTCCAGTATTTCCAAGCAAGCAGCGACACCTTCTCTAGAACCGAGAGAGACCTTGAGCTCCTGGAACCACATGTGCAAAGTTCCTCTACTTTAGAGATGGTTTTTTAATTAAAAAGGAAAATTATATATAGGATCCACACTTGGTGTGATTACACTAAGCAAATCACGTAGCTTTGACATCTCTACCTCAGTTTTCTGTACAAAAGAAAACAAGAGTGAGTATTATGAAGACTAACTTAAAATATTACATTTAGTATACTTACTAGAGGAAGGGTTTTTTGTTTTGTTTTGTTTGTTTGGTGACAGAGTGCATGCATTCCCAGAGACAGAGATGGAGAGACAGAAAGTAAGAAATTACCTACCTGGGGGGATGGCCATACCACAGTCCCTTCTCCTTTATTCCTCTCTTGGGCACATACCCCCAGTGGGAGTTTTAAGCCACCAGGTCTGGGACTCAAACTGTGATCAACCACATGGGAGTCCGATGATGTAACTATTATGCTATCTGCTGGTCCTAGAAGGTTTTTTAATAAAATTATTTTATTTATTCATTAATTTATTTTAATTTGACCAGAGAGAGATAGGGGTGGGGGTGGGGGCGCAGTGAGAAAGCAAGCCACCAGGTCCAAGACTGAAACCATGGTCAGCCACCTGCTGGTCCCCAGGTCCCGAAAGGTTTTATTTAATATAAATATGTTCATTTGTAACTATATTTTAGAGACGCTCTAATTTGTCTCAGATGTCTTACGTTTTACGTTTCTGCCAGTTGCATCTTGCATCCCTCCCTACAGATCCGTTCCTATAATTTCGCCTGTAGGAAGCAATGGGCAGCTCTCACGTGGCCAGGGCACTTCCATTTGCTCACCCCCTGCTCCCCTTGCCGAACACACATTCCCATTTCAAGACCAAGCTCAAACACCCCTTTTTCTCTGAGTCCCTAAGACTTTGCTCCATCTGCTTGGATGAAAGGCTAGCTCTGCTCTGCACTCCCACTGCGCTTCCTGAATACATCCACCAGAACAGCTCCAACACCGCACTCTATTCAGCTGCTTACGAGGCAATGGCCTATCTGGTGGTATGGACTCAGATTCACCTTAGCGCCAGCAAGCTTACGGCTTTGAGTTCTGAAGGAATGAGTCAACCAGAGTGAATAAAGGAGCAAGTGAGGGCAGGAAGGTTCCAACACAACCTCAGCATTGCAGGGGCAGACACAGCATTCACATCTTATTTAGGGGGATGGTCCCTTGTCTTGTACAAAGGTTCTTTCCCTCTGTAATGAGCCAAGATGTGTGAAGTTGTGGTGGCCTGTGGGGAGTGTGGTGGTGAAGGTAACTGTATCCCACATGGATGACTGAGTGGTTCGAGTCCCAGATCCAGTGGCTTGGAAAACATGCCAGGTGCTTGTATGTGTGTACCCAAAAAGTCAAGAGGAAAATGGAGAAGGGACTGTAGTGTAGCGGTACTCCCAGGGGGTGATTTCTCACTTTACCCCCTCTCTCTCTCTCAAGTGAATGCACATACCCTCTGGCAAAAATCTAAAACAACCAAAAAAGATCTGGAGTTGGGTTTTGTCTGTTGCTGTCACAGGTTTATTTGGTTCTACACTGATTTCAACCAACAAATTTTTGTGTGTGCTTGGGTTTTTTTGTTTGTTTGTTTGTTTTGTTTTGTTTTGTTTTAAGGTTTTTACCATAAGGTACATGGCACTTGCCAGAGAAAGACTGAGAGGGAAAGTGAGAAATCACGCCCCCTGGGGGGGTTGAGGGGATAGCCAAGCTTCAATGCCTTCTCCTGGGATTTTGCGCGCATGCACAGGAGCCGCGCGTGCGCGCACACACACACACACACACACACACACACACACACACACCCGTGCTGATTTTCAAGTTACCAGGTCCAGGGCTCAAACCATAGTCAGCCATGTGGGAATCCAGTGCCTTAACCATCATGTAACCTGCTGGCCCCAGCCAGAAAACATTTAAATGCCTGCTGTGTCTGAGGCGCTGTACTAGGTGCTAAAGATTCCAAAGTGAACTAATCAGACACTGTACTGGGAGAAGACATAGCAGTTTTATTTGTGTTCCAAACCTTGCCCTATCAAGTAGTTAACTAGGTTACACTTTGGTATTTAACAGATGAAAGAGCAAGCCATTCATGCTAAGAAGTGACTTGCCTGTGTCACAAACAAGTTAATGGATGACCCAGGACTAGAATGCCAACTAGATGTACATTTAATTATTAGTTGTGTCAGATTTCCCCCATATTTCAAATAGGCAGACTCATTTCATACAACCTGGTGGTGTAAATATGATAATGGTGTCACCTTAACCTGTGAATCTAATGTTTAAAGGAAAGGCCAATAAATTTTAACTGCAGAAAAGTAAAAGAAAAACTTTTAACAACCTCTATCTGAGTCATCTAACCACACCCCAGGAAATTACTCATTGAGAAATATAAAAGTAGTTCTAAAATATCAAAGTCTGGTGAAAGATAAATTTTAAGGAGTCAGGGTACAGCAGGTGGCGTGGTGGTTAAGGACGCTGGACTCCCACATGGCTGACCGTAGTTTGAGTCCTGGACCTGGTGGCTTGCTTTCTCACTTTCCCTCTCTCTCTCTTACTCTGTCCCTCTCTGGTCATATTAAAATAAATAAAGTTAAATAAAATAATTTTAAAAAAAATTAAGGAGTCAAAGACTTAAAAAATTCTTCCAGGGCAAAGTCACAATGGTGCAGCAGAAATGCAGCATTCCAACAGGCTGAGTCCAGGGTCAGCAGGTGGTGTCGTAGGTAAGGCACTGGACTCCCACATGGCCAGCCACGGTTTGAGTCCTGGACCCAGTGGCTTTAAACTCAGAGTAGGTATGTGTGCACACATGCCCAAGGTCCCAGGAGGAGAATGAAAAGAGGGGACTGAGGCGTGGCCATCCTCCCAGGGATGATTTCTGAGTTTCCTTCTCCCTATCTCTGTCTTTTCAGTAAGTACATGCACCCTATGGCAAAAAACCTTATATTAAAAAAAACAGATGCTAAGACCACATGAGAAGGTCCGAGGTTCATGACCCGAGTTCTCCCTGTGCATACCAAGGGCCCATGCATACCCAGTCTGGCTGAAGTGAAGAATAGGATTGTGGTGTGAACTTTTTAAGTTTGTTTCTTTAATGAGTGACGGAGAGCCAGATCCCCAACAGGGTCTTCACACCGATCTACTCCAGCCTCAGCCAGCTGGGATCACGTGCATGCACAAGCATGTGCACATGTGTGTCCAGCACATGCAGGGAGACCTCGGGACACAAACTCGGGATCTTCCCGTGTTCAGCATGGCAGAGCAGTGCATCACCACTGCGCCACAATACTAGCCAAAAATAACCTCAAAAAGGCGCCAGTGCCAAGCCAATATCCTCTTTACTTCAAGGTAAGATGGGGAAGGGTGTATAACCATTCCAGTGACTCCTCAGATTAAATGCATGACTACCTCTAGAATGGCAACAGCTTCACGATGTAAAAAGGTCTTTAAGGATCGATAGTCTAGCTATGTCAGGGGAGCGGTCCTAAATGCTTTTTCATCATTTCAAATGTTTGTATTCTCGCTTACCCTACACTGAATGATTCAGTGGGGGAGTTTTGTTGGGGGGGGGGAGAGAAACTCACGCAAACTATGAAGAGGGCTTTGCCTTGTTCTTATCTTGGAAAATTTCCAGGCCCAGCAGTATTAACATACCGAGTATTTGCTACTTACAGCACCAGCATATTCTGCTGCCTCTGGGCAGGCTGCATGCTTCTCATTGGGCCACCTCTAAACCTCGCCTGTACTCCTGAGTCCAGATCAACGCCCCTTCAGCTGGGCAGTATTTCCCTCTGCAGGTCCTCAGCACCTCTACACACTCAGAGCTATCCCCTTCTGGCTTATGTAACAGCTACTGATGTTCTACTTCTCTGCAGACTCGTGCCCACACCACCCCAAATACAGCACACCGAGGTCCTGGAGAAGCAGGAAGGTCACTCTCCTTTCCCTTGCCTCTCTTCCCTGAGGCAGGCCAACAATCTAGCTAACCTTTCTCTGAAGGAGTCATAAGACTCTCATTCCAAGGCTAAGAAATATCCTGGAGGAAAGAAATGGCCTTATCTCTGAAAACATAGGGACACAGAAAAGAATCCAAACAAACAGGCCTCCCTAGGTTCCCCCCAGTTCATTACTATTGGTTCTTATCCCTCTTCTTCAATCACACTTCTGCATGGCTGTCTACTCTCCATCAAAACCAAGCATAACAATACAGATTTCCCTGTTTCTTTGAGTCTTCATTTCTAAAGGCTCCTTTGTCACATAAAACTTATTTTAAATAAATTTGTATGCTTTTCTGTTGTTAATCTGTCCTGTTACAGGTACCTTCATTCATTAGAGCTGCTGTAACAAAACTCTTTAAACTGGATAATTTTTTCTAAGAGACAGCTTTTTGCTATAGGGCATATGCATACTCACCAGAGAGAGAAAGACAGAAAGAAAGAGAGAAATCACCCCCTAGGGGGGGATGGTCAGGCTGCAATCCCTTCTCTGCCATTCTCTTGTGATTTGGGGCTCTGACGCACACACGCCTGGCATGAATTTCAAGCCGCCAGGTTCAGGACTCAAACTGCAGCAGACTATGTAGGTATCCAGCAATATAACCATTATGCCATCTACTGGTCCCTAAACTGGGTAATTTATGAAGAGAAATTCTGGATGGTGTGATTCTGAGGTCAAGACCCAGCAGATGCAGTCTCTGATGAGCATCTATTTCTCACATGGTGCCTCCTAGTGACTTCTTCACAGGGAGGGGAACAAGCTCCCAATATATTTTTACTTTCTTTTTCTCCCCCTGCCCCATGTTTAGACAGTGTCTTGTGCTGTGCAGCAATCCTCCTGCCTCAGTCTCCTGAGTAGCTAGCACTACAGGTATACACCGTGGCTGGTGTTTAGGGTGGTCTGAATCCAGCCTGCCAAGCAGCAGCATCTACCAGCATTAGATCAGCCCCTGAATGGCCTTTAGGTAATTTTCTGTCAGAAAATAAGATGGTTACAACCACATTGGCTAGAATCCTCCAGCCAGAGGCCTCCCTGACTGACAGCTAACGCCCATAGATGGGCCTATAAGGTTACAGTGGCAAGTAAGGTAATCAAAGCACCTGCCATTCTTGACACCATACCCCTCCACCCCTCCTGGGTAAATACATCACACACCTCCTTGGTAGGGTGGGCTGAAGCACGTCCAGCTTCAGACCCCAGGTACTCTCTCTCTCTCTCAATAAACTTTCCTTTTTCTATTGAGATGGTGCCTTCTGCATCTGAGTCCTAACAACTAGCACTGGCGGGGCATTGATCTTATAGGTGCGGGAAGCCCTCCTGACCTACCCAAGACTCCAAGGCCCCACCTTTTAATACTACTGCATTGGAGATTGAATTTCAGGATTTTGAGGAGGATACAAATATTCAGACCATTGTAGGGCCTCAGAGAATGCACACTGATCCCAGCCCACAGGCATTTTGTTTAGCCCACAAAACAAAGTAATTTTTTAAAATAATGTATTTATTTTTATTATTTATTTTGACCAGAGAAAGAGAGAAGGAAAGCAAATTATGAGGTCCAGGATTCGAGCCAGTCAACCATGTAGGATTCCAGCGCCTTAACCACCAGGCCACCTGCTGGCCCCACAAGGTATTTTTAAGTAGCTGCAGACACTGAGAAATTTTACATAAAATTCCAGTCTTTAGGCTTTTCTTGAAAACCGGAAGGTCTTTACAGGAGCTATTCAAATCTCTATTTAACAAAGAAGTTTTAGAGCCCTGGAAATAGTATCCTATTCACAATTCACAGTACAGCCAGACTCCCAGTCTCAAAGTACTCTTCCTTCCCAAAATGACTTAACATGAACACAGGGAATGTGGAAATTCAGCTGCAAAATAGCCAACGCATAGAAGCCCGCTGAAGAAATGCAATAAATATGTTTTCCAGTTGCCATTTTCAGCAGTCACAGAAACAACAGATTTTATTCAGTAATCCTATCATGAGATGCACACTTCAGTCCCTACCCAGATAAAAAGACATTGTGCTGGAGACAATCCCAACTTGCAACCTAATCATTTCAAGCAATGGTCAAAGGGTACAATTTCTGTAACTCAAAGTCAAATTTCCCAAACATCCATTTTATATTACCAAAGAGCAAAATCAAATAAAAAGAACAAACCTCAACACGAGTTTATAAAAATACTAACCAGATAAGAAAAACTTAGTTTTAAAGTACCAAATTATGAGTATTATATTCCTCCAGAGGATTTTTTTCTTTTACTAACAAAATAGACTGAGACCTCACTAAATATCTGATTAAAGCAAGTACAGGCTTTTCTTTCCCTTCATGGACCTATGAACTATACTTCACTGGTTTCACATTCTTTCATGGTCAATTCATCAACACACCCACAGTCTTCCACCGGTAAATGTTAGAGAAAGGTACATATTTGCATGAGAACTTACTCATCAGTGACCCTTACTCTTCTGTGTCAACTTGCTAAGCTTCTATAAATGATATTACTACAAGTCAGTCATACCTATTAACAGTATCAATCACCATTTCAAATATAGTCGACACACAGTCTGGAAGGAGCATTTCAGTTAGCACCTTTAGGACAATGTGTCTTCTTCAAGGTTAGCAAAACTGTCTGCTGAATTCTGAAGAAATGCTGAAGAAATGCCACCTATCTTTTGTTTGATCTTTGTCTCAAGTCTCTTATCTGTTTTGTTCTTTTCTTTTTTTTTTCTATAAGGCACGTGCACTTGCCAGAAAGACAGAGAGACAGAAAGCAAGAAATCACCCCCTAGGGGGGATGGCCACACCGCAATCCCTTCTCCTCCATTCTCCTCTCGGGATCTTGGGCATGCATGCACATGAGCCCAGCGTGAATTTAAGCCACCGGGTCCGGGACTCGAACCGCAGTCAACCACATGGGAGTCCAGCGACACAGCCATTATGCTAACTGCTGGTCCCAAATCTCTTACCTGTTTTGTTCTTTCTTTCTTTCTCTTTTTAGATTTTTAGTTATAGGGTGTGTTTGTGTGTCAGACAGGTGGGGGTAGAGGTGAGAAGTCACCCCCTAGTGGAGATGGCCATGCCACAATTCCTTCTCCTTCACTCTCTACTTGAAATTTTGGACATGCAAAACCATGCACCTGGTGCACATTTAAGCCACCAGGTCTGGGACTTAAACCAGGTAGTTGGACATGTGGGATCCAGTGCCTTAACTACCATGCCACCTGCTGACCCTCTGTTATTTTCTTTAAGTCAGCAATTTTTTTTAAATCGTAATTTATTATTTTGGTTTGGTTTTAACTACTTTTAAGTATTTCTCCTTCTTCAAAATTGTTTCCATAATCAAATACAAAAACTGAACTTGAAAAGTGAGCCATTTACTTTCATTCCGGCGTTTTCATGACTGCCAGCACTATGTGCTTCCAGAACAATAGATTTGCATGACCTGACATTCTGTTCCTCACAAAGCCTTCTCTTGTCAGAAGGAGCAAAAACTTAGAAAAGAGTGACAATTTGCAAAACAAGGATCTGCTCTGTAGAAAAAACCTCATTTGAAGACTCACTGGAGACAAAGAACTGAGCACTGTGACCAGATCCCAGGACTCGCAGAGTTCAGTGAGCTCTGCTGAACTAGGAAGAAGAGGAATTTATCATAAAACACACCATAAAAACAGAGGGTTGCTAGCTACTGCCCACAAACTGTGAAGCACATGAGGTAACGCTATAAAAATAGCTAGTCCGGAGATTTCAGTGTGCAGGTAGCGGCGGGCAGGAACAATGGCCTGAGATATATAATGGCTTACAGGGCAGTCCCTCTGTACCTGAGACGCAAATGTTGCCAGCCCCTGTGGGTGTCTGGAATCGTGATTACTACTGAGCCCTACATATCCTGTTTTCACTATATAAACATACCTATGGTGAAGTTTATAAGTTTGGCACAGTAAGAGATCAATAACTAAAAGTAAGATACAACAATACACTTCAGTGTAAGTTATGTATATGTGATCTCTCCCTCTCTCAAAATTTCTTGCTATGTTGTACTTTCCCTCCTTAGAATATGCTAGACGAAGATGGAAAGGGACACTGCAAGATTCCATCATGTTACTCAGCACGGCATGCCATTTAAAGTTTGAATTATTACTGAAATTTCCATTTAGTATTTTTCAGACCACAGCTGACCACAGGTAACTGAAACTGTGGACCACAAAACCACAGAAAAGGGGGACTATTGTACATTTATCTAACCATAAAGCAACCGGTATACTGGATGTCATCTCCTCCATAGCCTTGAAAACATCTACCTCAAGGTAAAGAAAGAAAACAAAACAATTATACCTAGACATTCACCAAATAACAGACCACCAACCAGAACCACCAACCAGAACCTTCTGGCACAAGCCCAGAAGGGAAAGGAGTATGAGTGGGGTTCTGCTAGAAGATGTGAACTCTTCACAGTGGATAGATCCCTCTTCCCAAGGTCAAAAGACCTTCATTCCTTCCCATTTAATTAGAAAAACTGTTTCATAGCTCTAAGTTCCACAAACTAGAAATGTCACTTCCATCAGTGCATGAACTGAACAATTACTGGTTAAACTACTAGTTAAAATTACAGGCTTTAGGCCTAGATGGGCCTGAACGTGTCTCAGTTCCACAGTTTATTAGCTGGGAAACTTTGAGCAAGTCAGTCACTCTTCCAAGGTCTTAGCTTTCTCATCTCTAAAAGAAGTGTTAATAGTTCATACCTCAGGAAATCAATGGGAGGATTAAATGAAACCATGTATACCAAGTGTGTTGCTCAGAGTCTTGGCATGTAGAACACCATGAAACATTGCAAGTAATAGGTCTACTCCTCAATGTAGGGGTGAAATTTCCTCTTTTGAAAGTTCTGCTGAAAATTACTGACAATAGGCAGGTTAATAAAAGAAAAACCACACAGATTTAATATAACATATACATGGAGACCCGCAGTTAGCATAATGGCTACGCTGCTGGACTCCCATGTAATCAACTACAGTTCAAGTCCTGGACCCAGTGGCTTGAACTCACGCCAGGGGCATGTGCGTGTGTGCCCAACATCCTGAGAGGAGAATGGAGGAGAAGGGATTGTGGCATGGCCATCCCCCTGGGGGGTGATTTCTTGCTTCCTGTCTCTCTCTGTCTTTCTGGCAAGTGCATGCGCCCTATAGCAAAAACCTCTCAAAAAAAATAAATAAATTGTATATATAGGAGCCATACAAAATATGGCTCAGAGAGGAGACAGATGCTTGTGGCTTAAATAACCCTTCCTAAGTGACAGGTAAAGCATGGGGAGAGTATGAATGAACGCAATGCTCAGACAATGGTAAGTGATTCTCTTGGAAGGTGAACGAGACCAACAGGGAGGCTTTGGAACATGAACCTGGGGCCTTCCATATGACTTCAGCATCAAGAGCTTTGGGTTAGCACTTTGCCACAGAGTTGGCCTATTTTTCCATTCTTTTTAAAATTATTATTTTCTTAATGATAAAGAACAAGTATATGTGTACATGAGAGAGAGAGGGAAGTACACTTAACAGAGTATTGTCATGTCACAATCCTCCTCCCCCAGCCCTGCAGTTCCTCAGGATCTTAGATGGCCATGCTTGCCCACCCAGCATGTTTTCAAGTCTACTCAGAGGTCTAAATCTCTGGTCAGCCACGTGGCTTCCAGTCATGCAGGGCATTTGCATTACTGTTGTGCCACAGCAGCTAGGCCTACGTTTCTACTTTTTTTTTTTTTTTTTAAATTTTTGCTAGAGGGCAGGTGCACTCACTGGAGAGACATGGGGGTGGGGAGAGTGGTTACACTGCAATTTCTTCTCTTCCACTTCTCGCTTGTTTCAGATTTTTTTTTTTTTCCACACAGCACATTTCCCAAGCCACCAGGTCCAGGACTTGAACTGTGTCTTTAGTTATGTGGGATCCAGCCACCTTAACCAATATATCACTGGCTATTACATACTTTTATATTATTTGGCTTTTAAAAACATCTATTCCATGTACAAGAGACACAGATACAGCTAGTACAACAACAATAAGGTCTTGATACCATGACCCATGCCCTGTCTCAACTAGGTTTTTGTTTTTGTTGGGTTTTTTTTGAGAGGTTTTTGCTATAGAGCACGTGCGCTCGCCAGAAAGACAGAGAGAGACAGAGAGACAGAAAGCGAGAAATCACCCCCCCAGGGGTATGGCCATGCTGCAATCCCTTCTCCATTCTCCTCTCAGAATCTTGGGCACGCACCCATGAGCCCAGCGTGAGTTTAAGCTGCCGGGTCCAGAACTCGAATCGCGGTTGACTACAACAGAGTCCAGCAACATAGCCATTACGCTAACTGCTGGTCCCAACCTCAGCTAGTTTTGAATCATGGGTTTATGTGCCCAGTGTACTTAGGGAGATCCCTGCATACAAATCCAGAACCTCCTATATGGGTCAGGCCCACAGAGGGTCATGCTTTACCACTGCACCACTATCCAGCTTCTATTTTTCTATTCTTAATGTCAGATTGGTAGACAACAACTATTGCTGAGCCTTCATCTATAAGTACCCACCTTTATACTAAGATCAAACTAAAAATCTTCTGCAAAGAAAAAGAGCAAAAAGACAACCCTCAGAATGGAAGAAAATATTCAAATTATGCCTCAGTTAAGTGACTGATAACCAGGATAAGGAACCCAAGCAGCTCACCCACAGAAAAGCTAATAAGCCATTAAAAAATAGGCAGGTGAACTGAAGAGACAACTCTCCAAAGACAAATAGACAAATGTATATGAAAAAAATCTTTGGGACCAGCAGGTGGCATAATGGTTACTTCGCTGGACTCCCATGTACTCAACCACAGTTTGAATCCTGGACCCAGTGGCTAAAACTCACGCTGTGCATGTGTGCCTGTGTGCCCAAGGTTCCAAGAGGAGAATGGAGTAGAAGGGATCGACCATCCCCCTGGGGGCTGATTTCTAGCTTTTTGTCTTTGTTTCTCTGCTGTCTCTCTGCTGTAGGGCTAGTGCACGTGCCCTACAGCAAAAAAAAAAAAAAAAAAAAAAATCTCACTTAAAAAAATCTTCAACTTCCCATATCATAACAGAAATGCAAATCATAACCACAATAAGCCCCTGCACTGTTGGTGGGAATGTAAATTAGTGCAACCACTGTGGAAAACAATATGGCCATTCCTCAAAACCTACAAATAGAACTAGCATTTGACCCAGTAATCCCTCTTCCATGGTATTTACCCAAAGGATAGTAAATACTCAGTTGAAGAGATACCTGCACATCCATGTTTCTTGCAGCATTTTTCACAATCGCTAAGATATGGAACCTACCTAACTGTCCAAGAACTGACGAATCGACTGAAAAACTGTGGCACATGTATACTATGGAATATTAGTCAGTCATAAGGAACAATGAGACTGTCATTTGATTCAAAGTGGATGAATATATTGGGTTGTCGGAAAAGTCAAACTGCATCCTAGCACAGAAAAAACAGAAAAATACATTATGACTTGTCCAGCAACCCAAGAGAAGATTTTATGATGAGCAAAGTAAGCCAGACTCAAAGTCACACACTGGATACACTTGCTCCATATATACCAAATGTATATATTGAGAAATGGAAAGACCTGAAAATATAATTGTAGGGAGGATAAGTGTAGATACCAGAGTCTATAAGGGAGGGGAGTGGATGGGGAAAGGAAGCAAAAGGAAAAAACACTCAACAGACAAGTGAATGCAAAATTCTGTGCTGAAAATGATATATATGGGGACCAGCAGGTGGAATAGCAGTTAAGGCACTGGACGCCTACATGGCCAACCATGGTTCCAGTCCTGGACCCAGAAGCTTGAAACTCATGCCAGGCGGAAGTACATTTGTGCCCAAAATCCCATGAGAAGAATGGAGAAGGGACTGTGGCATGGACATGCCCGCTAGGGGTTGATTTATCACTTTCTGTCTCTCTGTCTCTCTAGGGACTGCATGAGCCCTATAGCAAAAATCTCTGAAAGAAAAAAAGAAAAAAGAACATGATGTATATGATAATATCCTTGACTTGACCGTCATGTACTATGTGTATACTGTGAAAAACCATACTGCATGCTATAGAGGTGTACGGTGATGGAATGTAGATTCTTAAAAATTTCCCCAATATCAAGAAAAAGGGTAAAATAAACTATACCTTTTCTCTGCCCCGCCTCTTAAACAAAACAAAGCCTTCTTGTGCTCACTTACGTCCAGGTACACTTACATGCGTCTCATAATTGGAGACTTTTCAATTTGCCTTAAGCAGTGGAAAATTTTACAAGAAATCTTGGTGCTCAGTGGCACAGCAGTACCTCAACTAGATCCACATGGGAAGGTCCTGGGTTCACATCCCAAGACCTCCCTGCACCTACTGGGTGTGTGTGTGTGCTTGCCTGTCATATGAACTGACAGAGGCTAGAGGTGGACCATGGCATGAAGACCCTGGAAAGGCACCTATCTCTCTTCTGTCTCTCTCCCATGGAAAAAATAAATATATATGTATTTTAATCAAGAAGAGAATGTGCTAAGGGAAGGCTAATATTTTGAATAAAGTGCAGAGCTCTCAACATTATTTTAACAGCAAATACTTTTCCCTTTGTCAACTTGGGCTGGTGTCTTAACAAAATGCGGTCAGAACACCCATGGGGCCGCATCCCACTGTGTGTTTTCTGTGTCAAAATACACTGGAACCTTGTTCCCCAGTGCATCATATTCCAAGTGTCAGTGTCTACACAAATCTAAAGTTCCCATCTCCTAGTGTGCAGCACTGAAAAGGCAATTAAACTAATTACACCCATGAGGAAACCACAGGGTGGACCCAGATGCACAAAAATTCTAATTTACATGAAGGAAATGACCTTCCTGAAGAAGACAAAATAATTAAAGCTTTCTTCCTTTGAAAAGGCCAGACTATTTCTAAGGAGCTAAGAAATGAATTTAGCCTATAAATTAAAAATTATGTTCAAGGGCATGAAATTTATCCATCTGGAAGAGGAAAAGAAATTATTTTCAAAAGTCTTGCTGTAAAAGCTGTTGGTATTTAAACTATTACCCTTCACCTGAGCCTCCTTTGTTTAACTCAAGGATACCGGCCATTAGGGAACCAGCAGTTAGCGTTATGGCTATGTCGCTGGACTACCACGTAGTCGACAGCGGTTCGTGTCCCGGACCCGGTGGCTTAAAACTCACGCCGGGCGCGTGTGCGTGCATGCCCAAGATCCCGAGAGGAGAATGGAGGAGAAGGGATTGCGGCGTGACCATCCCCCCTGGGGGGTGATTTCTCGCTTTCTGTCTCTATGTCTCTGTCTGTCTGGCGAGCGCACGCGCCCTACAATGAAAATCTCTCCAAAAAAAAAAGATACCGGCCATTACAAGCTAACAGAACAAATTATCATTAAGGTTCTCTATTTCATAAGTGTAGATAAAGTTTTAGAATGTTACTTCAGTTAAAAGATCTAGAAAGAGAAAGACTATATGAAGAACTTATTATTGAAAACGAAGAGAAGGGGCTAGCTGCTGGCATGGTAGTTAAGGCACTGGACTCGTATATGGTTGATCATGGTTCGAGTCCCAGAGCAATGGCTCACTCATTATCGGTCTCAGTCTCTCTGTCTGTCTGTCTGTCTTTCTCTCTCTCTCTCTGGCGGAAGCATGTGTCCTATAGCAAATTTTAAAATAATAATAATAATAATGGGAACCAGCAGTTAGCATAATGGCTATGTCACTGGACTCCCACATAGTTGACCGCAGTTCATGTCTCGGACCCGGTGGCTTAAACTCACACCGGGCACATGTGCGTGCGTGCTCAAGATCCCGAGAGGAGAATGGAGGAGAAGGGACTGCGGTGTGACCATCCCCCTGGGGGGGGTGATTTCTCGCTTTCTGTCTCTATGTCTCTCTCTGTCTGGAGAGCACACGCACCGTATAGCAAAAACCTCTCAAAAAATAATAATAAAGAAAATCATTCGTTAAACATTTTAAAATAAAAAAAGACAAGGGAAAAGGCCTAGCTGCTTGTATAATTCAAGTTTAAATACATTATCAGACAGAGGGCCAGCAGCTGGCATGGTGGTTGAAGGGCTGGACTCCCACATGGTTAACTGTGCTTCAAATCCCAAACTGGGCAGCTTGCTTTCTTACTTTCCCTCTTTGTCTCTCTCTGGTGAATGCATAAGCCCTATAGAAAATTAAGTAATTATAATAACAAATAAAGTTAAAGAAATACTTATTTAAATAAATAAATAATAAATATATACACACACACACACACACATATATATAATCAGACAGGCAGTCCATTTTCTTAGCCAAAGTATTATGTCATTGCATCCCACCCCAATCCATGATGGAAAATTTCAAAGATGTAACTTTGTCTCAAATAAATAATTAACTATGTAACTAATACATGTACTATAACTAAAGGATACTTTGTTATATAAACCAAACAAAAAAGTTATAGTTAATAGAATTTTCAATGGAATCATCTCTCAAATGTACCAAGGAAATTCATGTGGTGAAATCCTACTTTGTAAAAATAAAAAACCAGGGGATCGGCAGTTAACGTAATGGCTATGTCACCAGACTCCCATGGAGTTGACCGCAGTTCGAGTGCAGGACCCAGACGTTTAAACTCATGCCAGGCACATGTGCATGCGTGCCCAATACCTCGAGAGGAGAATGGAGAAAGGACTGCAGCATGGCCATCCTCCCATGGGGTGATTTCTCGCTTTCTGTCTCTCTTTTTCTGGTGAGCGCACATAACCTATAACAAAAACCTCTCCAAATAAGAAACAAACAAACAAACAAATCAGGGTAAAGAAAAAAATGAAAGCAGTATGGAGGTGAAAAGCTTGTATATAAACTAGAGTTTCATATATTAGGCTGGCATAAAAGGTGTACTCTGAAATGTAGCACTCAACAGATTACTTAACTCACTCACTCAGAGTGTAACAAACACTCTGTATGAGCCAGGAATTCCTCTAAGGGTGTTGGATAAACAGCAAGGAACAAGACAGGACTTGTTGCTGTCCTCACAGAGGTTCATCTTCGTGTTATGGTGGGTCATCAAATGACTAGAACACTCTCCAACATACACAGGTCTCAACTCTACGACCTGAAGGCTTCCGCCCACTCTGATGGCTAGCTTACTTCTTCCATCAGCGTGACTCTGCCTTCCCCGTCCCTGTCAGAGAAGCAGCACGCAGTGACTCCACTCCGTGGCTAGCCCAAGGGGCCTAGGCCCAGCGCCCACCTCGAACACTGACCCGAACGCACACAGGCTGCCCCCCTTCCCTGTCCCACAGCCCTAGTCCCTAAGCTAGGCAGTCTCCACAAGGGAAGCCCGGCTCAACACTGCCTTAGGAAAGAGGATGCAAAAGACAAAAACCCCTGCCCTCCTGGAGTTTGGTGTGTGACAGGGAAGGGAAGAGGGTGGAGAACAGAGCCCAAGCAAGATATTAAAACAGAGTTAAGACGTGGTAAGTGGAGTACAACTAACAGTTAAAGGAAGGAACACAGGAGAAGGGCTTCTAATTTATACGAGGCGGCTGGAGAAGGCCCAAAGTTATACCCAAGAAAAAGCTCAAAGATGAATTTAATAATTTTTTTTTTGAAGTATGAGGTTCCCAGTGTCTGAAATTTCATGCTAGTCGAGACTTTTAGATCTCCTCTAAAAGGATGTACCAATTAACACAGAAGAGGAAACGTTAGAAAAAAATATTAATTAAGGGAAATTATTTCCTTTACCTGTTCTCCAGGGGAGGGTATATTTGTGGGTAAAGGAAAAGAAGCAGATAGAAACTTACTCTTCTGTAAAAGTCCCCACAAAGCCCATTTTCGGAAGGAGCCACTATAGCATTTGCAGGAATTGGCTGTGAGGAACTGGCTTTGAGACGGAGAATTTTAAAAAGCACTTTTTCAGATGAAAAAGTATACATTTCAGTGAGACCCAGGACTTTTAACAGAAACAGACAACTGGTAGAAGATCTGTGATATGGGCAATTGCAATATAGTTGTCCTTAAGTTTACATAAAGGGGCGGAGAAGCACCTAAGTGCAATGTGTCAGCTCAGAGAGCTTTCCTGACTGTAGGACAGTTTCCCGCTGAAAGTTGGGGTTATGTGAATATCTTTCATTTCTGTTCCGTTTTTCTACCACCCCAAAGCTCACTACGTGGTGAAAGCAAATCTCCCAAGTTAACAGAAACACACACGTCGGTCACCCAGTTCCAACCTTGGAACCGGGCATTAGCTCTCAGTGAAAACGAGCTTAAACCAGGCACCACACTGACTTCAGGACAATGGCTGAGCCACTGCAGTTCCTTCCTCCAGAACCTTCTCTTCCCTTCTTTTCATTAGCAGGGGTCTGAGTTCTCTCTCTCTATGAAAGGACTACAGAAGGCCTCTCATTAGCACTCTACGCAGTTCCCCTTGCTGTAACTACTGACGGTTCTTCCACTGGGGACCGTTTCTCCGGGTGAGAACCCTCTCACCCACTTTCATATTACACAACGATGTTAAAGGAGTTGGGGAGGGAGGTCTACACTACTTCTCTAAGAAAAATTAGAGGGGTTTGCCAACATATACCAGTAGGGTCATGATATCAGTATATTACTTTTATACACACACAAAATCATGGCCATCCCTTTTTTTAAAAAAAATGGAGTAGAAAAGGAATGCAGTTCTGTTCTGTTTGTTTTTTCAGGACATCTAAAATAAACACTAAAAAGCCCACATAACTTAAAAGTTTAGTGGGTAACTATTACACTGCTGATAAGATAGGGTGTACCAAATCAAACAGATTCCTGGAAAGCAGTAGAAGGCTTAAGGTCAGCAAGTATTCTCAAAACTTTGGTTGCTCAGAAAAGATCAGAAAGCTATTTTTTCAGCTCGAGTCTTTTCCAAAAATGTGTTTGCTTCTCCTTAAAAAGCTTTTTAATTTCTTTTTATTTTTTGCACTGTATTAGCTTCAGTAGACCTGAGAGAGTTTTGAGTATTTTTTTTTTTAAAGACTTTGGTTAATTTGATAAAGGATATCAGAAGACAATGGTACTAAAGATCAGCAGTTAATAAATATCCTTATGTTCAAAGATGTTAGAAACAAGTAATAAAAAATTTATGAGAAGGACCAGCCCCTTAGCATAGTGTTGAGTGATGTGCATATAAAGTCAGATCACATGTTGCCAACCACAGCTTGACACACATGCCAGGCATGTGTCCATGCATGCATGCCCTAAATCCTGACGGGACAGAGGAATAGAGAAAAAAAGGATTACAGCATGACCATGCCCCATTAAGGGGCTGTTCACTCATCCTTGTTCGCTCGCTCTCACTCTCTCTCGCAAATGCACCCACCAGCATTTTTATTTATTTATTTATTGGGAGAGGTTTTCGCTATAGGGCACGTGCGCTCGCCAGACAGAAAGAGACAGAGAGACAGAAAGCGAGAAATCACCCCCCAGGGGGGATGGTCACACCGCAATCCCTTCTCCTCCATTCTCCTCTTGGGATCTTGGGCATGCACACACACGCCCGGTGTGAGTTTTAAGCCACCAGGTCCAAGACATGAACCGTGGTCGACTACGTGGGAGTCCAGCGACATAGTCCTTATGTTCAAAGATGTTAGAAACAAGTAATAAAAAATTTATGAGAAGGACCAGCCCCTTAGCATAGTGTTGAGTGATGTGCATATAAAGTCAGATCACATGTTGCCAACCACAGCTTGACACACATGCCAGGCATGTGTCCATGCATGCATGCCCTAAATCCTGACGGGACAGAGGAATAGAGAAAAAAAGGATTACAGCATGACCATGCCCCATTAAGGGGCTGTTCACTCATCCTTGTTCGCTCGCTCTCACTCTCTCTCGCAAATGCACCCACCAGCATTTTTATTTATTTATTTATTGGGAGAGGTTTTCGCTATAGGGCACGTGCGCTCGCCAGACAGAAAGAGACAGAGAGACAGAAAGCGAGAAATCACCCCCCAGGGGGGATGGTCACACCGCAATCCCTTCTCCTCCATTCTCCTCTTGGGATCTTGGGCATGCACACACACGCCCGGTGTGAGTTTTAAGCCACCAGGTCCAAGACATGAACCGTGGTCGACTACGTGGGAGTCCAGCGACATAGCCATTATGCTAACTGCTGGTTCCCCCCACTGGCAATTTTTAAAAAAGACTATTTACAAAGGGAAAAAAAGCAGTTTATGGGAGACAGAGAAATACAGGGGTTAAGAGCATGGATTTAAACTCTGGCTTCACCACTTACTAGCCATATAAATTTGTAAAAAAGTATTTAACCTGTCTGAACTTCCTCTGCTACACAATGGGGATGATAGCTCCCCTGATGACAATGAAGCAAGTTTATACACATGAAGTCCTGAGAACAGGGTCTGACGAAGTGCAGTCAATGATAGCTGCTGTTATGACTCTGAAGATCGTAATTAACAAGGCCGGAGGTGTAGCGGGAGATATGGAAGCGATAATCACACACAGTATTTTTCTGGACATCAGAGGGGATAGGGAAGCTATCAGTTTTCTCAGTTACATAATTCAGGAGCATATTTAATAATCTATATTATTCAGAGGCATTAAGCATCATGCAATTATACTTCCAAATTCAAGCCAATCTACATTTCAATGTCTTAATATTTTAAATACCACCGATTGTAAGAAACAACCAATTTCAGAGATGTTAAAATGTTTAAAACTACATCTTCGCTTCGATGAACTATATTAAGTCAAAGAGATAGAAAACAAGACTGCTATTACTTGTAGCACATGCTCCATAATCTCATCTTGTTCTGTAAGAGCTGTGAACTAGAATCCAGCTTCTGATCGTGACTAGTTGCCGTCTGAGTTGTTTTGTTTTGTTTTTTTTTTTGAGAGATTTTCACTGTAGGGCGCATGCGCTCGCCAGACAGACAGACAGAGACATAGAGACAGAAAGTGAGAAATCACCCCCCAGGGGGGATGGTCATGCCGCAATCCCTTCTCCTCCATTCTCCTCTCGGGATCTTGGGCACGCACGCACACGCGCCCGGCGTGAGTTTTAAGCCACCGGGTCCGGGACACGAACCGCGGCCGACTACGTGGGAGTCCAGCGACATAGCCATTACACTAACTGCTGGTTCCCTGAGTTGTTTTGTTTTTAAAGCAGCCTATTAGAGATGGTGCTAAGTATGTTACTGCTTAGTCAAAAAGCAGAGGAGAGGAGTACTTCTAGGAGTTTTGACCTCAAAAGCCAAGCCCCAACAGTAAAAAAAAAAAAAAATGAGCAAGGGACAAAAAAGGCTGTGAAAGGAGAGCAGAGAGGACGGCAGGGATGGACAATGGTAGCTACGGCTATAGCGAGGATGCTGCAACTCCTGACGATGTAACAAGCAGTCCAGGGGGTTTCAGGGCAGGAGCAACCAAGTCTGTAAACCTCAACATATTGTGGAGGTCAAGACCTATCACAGTCTCAGAAAGGATGCCAGGAAAACCAGAACCATCAAACCAATAAGGACACAGCGATCAGGTAACCCACGACTGCACAGAGAACTAGGTATACTACTCCCACACCTTCCCCGAGACACCCAGGATGAAACTGGCACACAATGCCGAGGGGATCCATGAGGTGCGCAGATGCAGGAGGAGAGCCGAGTACCACTGAGGTGAAACTGTTTAGTTTGCATGCTGGAATTACAGGTCAAAAAAATGACATCTGATATTCTCCTTAAGAGCACAGTCACTAAATCATCCAGCCTCTTCTCACGTACTCTCTCTAGTAAGGAATCACTGCAGCCCCCCAAGTCCACTTTCCGACCGTGTTGCTAGAACACGCTCGTGTTGAACAAAAATGCACCAGACGAGCTTGGGATTCTGTGTGCTCCGTATCTCCCAAGTCCCTGCATGGGCTAGGAGAGGGCCTTGAGGAGCAGTGGATGACTACAGGGTTGAGATCTGGTACGGCAGGCAGTAGTTACACAAGGAGATTGTGATGAAGAAACAGAGATGGTTGCCAAGGATGAAAGCAGAAGGGTTTTTTCTGGAAGGGTAAAAAAGTCAGGAAAAGCCAGCATAGAGCTGACCTCGGGTCCTCCCCGGGGCCATGCGGGTTATGAAGAGTAACTGCCACATGACTCACTGAGAAAGCCAGATTTCACTCTTGAACAGAAGCAGAGTGTGGAGCTATGTGTTGAAATTCAGGTTTTCAGGAAGTTGGTTTTTTTTTCTTTTAAAGATAGATTTTTTGCTAGAGGGTGTGTGCACACGCCAGAGACACAGAGACAGAAACCAAGAAATCACTCTCCGCCCCCAGGGATGGGGGCAGGATGGCCATGTCCCTTCTCCTCCATTCACCTCTCGGGATTTTGGGCACACATGCACATGCATCCAGTGAGTTTGAAGCCGGGTCCGGGCCTCAAACCAAGTGAGAGTCAGGCCACGTAACCATTACACCATCTGCTGGTCCCTTTAGGGAAGTTCCTTGACATACAACTGAAGTTCAAGAAAGCACAAAAGGAAGGACTGAAGAGAGAAGCCAGCAGGGAAAAGCAGTTTGGGCAGAGTCAGAGGGCGAAGCCAGAGTAGGTGAGGTGATGGGAAGGCACGTGCCTGGGAGAGCTTGCACCTAGGACAGAGCTGGCATTCAGTGGGTGCCAGGTACCTTGTCAACAACCAACCACAGCCCAGGGAGACAGGGCTGGATTAGAAATACATGAGACCCCTCAGGAAATCTGGACTGCGAAGTCAGTGCCTCTGTTATTCCTAACAATGCTGAAAGACAGTTACTTCTTGAACACTTTCCAGGCACTATTCTAAGCCCTTTTTTTTTTAAAGAGAGAGATTTTTGCTATATGGCGTCCTCTACTGGAGAGACAGGAAGTGAGAAATCACCCAGGGGACAGGGGATGGCCACACACACACACACACACACGCACACACACACACGCCCACCGTTTTCCTCTCAGGAACTTAGGCAGGCAGGCGCGTGCACGCACGCATGTGCGCACACACACGCACACAGACACCTTCCGTATTTTAAGTCACCAGGTCCAGGACTAGAACTGCCGTCAACTACGTAGTTCAGCAACGCAACCATTATGCCATCTCCTGGTCCCTCTAAGCCCTTTAAAATTAGGAATTTGTTTTACTCTCCCAACAATTTCATGATGTAGTTATTATTATACCCATTTTACAGATGAGGAAACTGAAAAAAGTAATTAGTGATAAAGAAGGACCCCAGCAGTCCAACTGAAGCACCCACACTCAGCCACTGCAGGGTCCTCTCCCCCTGAGTTCTAGGCCTGAACACAATGCCTGGTCCCTGACCAAATATTTGT
Organism: Tupaia belangeri chinensis; assembly: GCF_000334495.1. Classification (NCBI taxonomy): domain Eukaryota; kingdom Metazoa; phylum Chordata; class Mammalia; order Scandentia; family Tupaiidae; genus Tupaia; species Tupaia belangeri. The sequence continues at coordinate 1,172,933 of NW_006205376.1, read as the reverse complement.
TGGAGGAATAATCGATCAATCCCTAGCTTAGTGGGATAAGAAAAATGCATCGCAGGAGGCAAATTTTGTAATTAAGGATGTAAAGATTTGAAAAATACTGATGTAATTTATCGGTTAGGGCTCTGAACAGAGCTTGGAGGTGAAATTGTGTTTCCAACTTGATGTGAGTTTCCAGATTGTGGCAACGATGCAGCCCCAACTGGATGCATAAGCCAGCAGATACAGGCTCACAGAGGCCTTGAAGACCCAATTCAGTGATTCCGCCTTCCTCAAAGCTGAATGCAGCACAGTCCAAGGCATGCCCTCCTTTGAACGGCAACTGATGTTTCTCTTACACATATTTTAAAATTATTATTATGCCTTGCATTCCCCCTTGTGGGATGGAAATTTCTTAAGGTAAAGCATTTGTCTCATTCATCTTTGGATTCCCAGTACCCCTTAGCACACTGGGAAATCATCGGTATGACAGCATTAAGGTAGCACATTTTAGGAAAGCCAGTCAGTCAACTCTCTGCAGAGGAAACAAAAATCATGTTGTTTAAAAGCTTTATTTTTGGGGGCCAACAGGTGGCATGGTAGTTAAAGGTGCTAGACTCCCACATGGCCAACTGTGATTTGAGTCCCGGACCTGGTGGCTTGCTTTCTCACTTTCCCTCTCTCTCATTCTGTCCCTTTCTAGTCAAATTAAAATAAATAAATAAAGTTAAATAAAATAATTTTTTTAAAAAAGCTTTATTTTTCTATACAGGGCTTTTAGCAATTACTTTAAACTAAATTTGGTTACAACTTAATTTGATAGCATAATTACAGCATAATGTGATAATTTTAAGTGCATTTAAAATTGTAAGTGCAATGCACTTAAAATTATAAGCAATGACTGCTTAGTATTCTTCAAATGGGCTACCTTACATTTGTTTCTACATGGTGACATTTTTTTCTTAAGAATTATTTTATTTACTTTTAATTTGATCAGAGAGAGAGAGAGAGTGAGAGTGAGGTGGGGGGAAGAGGAAGGGAGTGAGGGAGAGAGAAAGGGACAGTAAGAAAGCAATTCACTAAGTCTGGGACTTGAACCACAGTTGGCCATGTGGGAATATAGTATTCTTATTCACCATGCCACCTTTTTTTCTTCTTTTGTAAAGGTTTTTGCCATAGGTGCATATGTTTGCCAGAGACAGAGAAAATAAGAATCACCATGCCACAATCCCTTCTCCTCTTGGGATTGTGGGTGCATACCTAGCATGATTTTCAAGTCTCAGGTCTGAGACTCAAACTGAGGTCAATTGTGCAGGAGTCCACTGTCTTTTTCTTTTTTCCCCCGCTATAGGGTGTGTGTGCACTTGCCAGAAAGAGAGAGAGAGATAGAAAGTGAGAAATCACCCCCCAGGGGGGATGGCCACGCTGCAATCCCTTCTCTTCCATCCTCCTCTCGGGATCTTGGGCACACACGCACATGCGCCCAGCGTGAGTTTAAGCTCCTGGGTCCGGGATGCAAACCGCGGTCGACTACGTGGGAGCCCAGTGACATAGCCATTACGCTAACTGCTGGTCCCCAGGAGTCCACCGTCTTGACCACCATGCCACCCACTAGCCCCACTGGCTGACTTTTTAATCTCCTAGCATATACTAGGTTGTCAAAAACATGTTTTTTTCTGTGCAAAAATGTGGTCATACATTTTCTGACAAGCCAATATTTTTAAGTCACAAGTAAGCTAATTGTAACATCACTGCAGTTTTGAAGGCTATTAACATGTAACCTAGGGACCAGCAGGCAACATGATGGTTAAGGTGTTAGACTCCCACATGGTCAACCATGGTTCGAATCCCAGACATGGTGGTTTGCTTTCTCACTTTCCCTCTCTCAGTCTTTCTTTGGTAAGTGCACATTAACAAATTAAAAATAAGCAAATGAGTAACTTTAAGAAAAAAATGTAGCCTAACACAAAATCCTGCCAGAGGCCCCAGGGAACAACCATGGCCTTGCAGACCAGGCCGGACATCCTGACCTCGGCAAGGCTGTGTGCACTGCAGCTCCCTGGTTTCCAGACACTGCCGTCGGGGAAGCGGAGAGTTTAATCTCACTGGTTGTGCACAGAAGGGGAACAGCAGCTGTTTCTTTGTGCACTACTCCTGCATAAGGGAGGTGACAATGCAAAGCTGATTTGTGGATCCCAGAACATTTGCTGGTGCTAATGTCTGTGCTGCCAACTGCATCCTGACAGCAGGTGACTGCCTAACTTGGGACAGCGCTCTGCAAATGACACCAAATACGTTCCTGAAAACACACACACAGTCGACTCCTACAGTGGATCAGTGTATGACTAGTCCAGATGAATAGTTCAAATAAGTAAATATTTGTATGAAGTTTTAAAGGTTTATCTCTATACCGAGGGGCTAGTGGTAAAGCTTTCATCAACAACCACTAAGTTGGGGCTGACTCCACAGTGCGGCAGTAATGCACTGCTCAGGAGAAGCCAGACCCTACATGGCAAATGTGATTCGAATCTTGGGCCTGGTTCACCCGAAATATACCTGACTTGAAGAGAGGGCCAAAGAGCCAACAGAGAAAGAGAATCACTGCACAACCAGCCCCTGTGGAAGGCATCCCCTTTCCCGCTCTCATACTCTTATGAATAAAGAAAGTAAGTTGTTTTTTTTTTAAACTACTCAAGAAAAAAATGTTCAAAAAATAAAACACTATGGTCAGTCAGTAGAATGGTAGTTAAGGCTTTGGATCCCACATGGTCAACTCCATGGTTCAAGTCCTGGACCAGGCAGCTTGAAAAAACACTGGGAAGGCCAGCAGGTAGTATGGTGGTTGGTGGTTAAGGTGCTGAACTTCCCTGCAGTTCAAGTCCTGGACCTGGCAGTTTGCTTTCTGGTTCTCCTCTCTCTCTCTCTTTCTCTGGCAAAACTCATGTGAAAAATAATAAATAATTTTTAAAAAAAAGCACACGCGTGCGCGCATGCACACACACACACACACGCACGCACAGGGCACATGTGTGTTGCAGGCCCAAAATTTTGAGAGGAGAAAGAAGGGGAATGGGTTGTGGTGGCCTTCCCCTTTGGGAAGTGACTTCTCATTTTTCCTCTCTGTATTTCTGTCTCTCTCCAACAAGCAAATGTGCTCTATGGCAAAAGTCTAAAAATAATTTTTAAAAACCTCTAAAGTACTGTCTTTTAAAAAAAATAATAAATGTCCTTTGCAACTGGGGAGCCATGGACGTTTTTTGGCCACAGAAAGGATATGACCCATACCCAGATTTCAGAAAATAATAGGGAGATCACACAGAACGGACGGCAATGCTATTCAGAGGAGAGACAGAGCCAGAGATCAGCCACTGTGCTGTGAAGGAGAGCTGAGGAGAGCCAGCAGCTGACTAGGTGGCAGGTAAGTAATAGAGAACAGAGCATCGGAATTTCAAGCCAAACAACAGCAAGGTTGGTAAAATTTCCAAGGGAATTGAGAGGAAAGGCAGGATTACAACAGAAAAAAGTTGCAATTTGGTGCCCCTGGTATGTTTACATTCATCCATCAGGCCCTGAAAATGCAGAGATGCTATAGATAAGCTAAATAAGCCCAGAGGGAGATAAGACTCCCTCTACCCTAGGATAAGGAAAGGCTGGAATTGGGGTGAAGAGAGGAGAAAGGGGAAATTTGGAGGGAAGAAAGAAGAGAATCAAAAAGAGAAAAATAGGTGAGGCTGAGGAAGAAACCTGAAGGACCAGTTAAGTGGGAAAACCTGGAGATCTCAGGTAATCAGGACTCAAAAAGATGTTTTTAAATGGTGCAAATACCACAGAAAAATAATAACAGGGACTGAAGGGGCCAGCAGGTGGTGTAGTAGATAAGGCGCTGGACTCCTGGTCAACTATGGTTTGAGTCCCGGAACTGACAGCTTGAAAATCAAGTTGTGTGTGTGTGCTTGGGTGCCCCAAATCCCAGGAGGATAGAGGAGAAGAAGGGACTGTGGTGTGGCCATCTCCCCTGGAGAGTGATTCTCACTTTCTCTCTTATGTCTCTCTCCGGCCAGCGAGCATGCCCTATGGCAAAAACTTTTAAAAATATTAAAAATTAGAGGCCGGCAGATGGCATGGTGGTTAAGGGCACTGGACTCCCACATAGTTGATCATGGTTCAAGTCCCGGAGCTGGTTTCTTACTCTCTCACTCCCCCGCCCCCGTCAAATTAAAATAAATAAAATAATTGTTTATATAAAAAAAGTTGAATGAAGACTTCTAAAAAAATATTAAAAATTTAAAAAACAATGGGACTTAAAAATCTACTGAGTGATGCTCAGGAATTCACGGCTGACCTGAGAGTGCAAGTGCTGTGCTGGGAACAGAAGCCAGCCCAGAAGAAAGGGAAGTGGTAAGGACGGGGGAGCCGAAGGGGGAAGCTAGGGAAGTGCATGTAGCAGCTTAAGGAAGAAAGTCACTGGGCAGTAAGAGAACACCCAGGTTCAGTCTAGGAAGACCTCACTATAAAGGGAAGAAAGGAGGACGAGAAGCCTGATAGGCCAGAGAGTGAAGATGCAAACGTTGGAGGCCCAGCCTCCTGGCTTAGAAAGGGAGCCAGACCCCACAGAGCCAACTGCTGCCCAAAGCCCAGTCCTGGTGGCTTGAAAACACTCAAAGCATGTGTGTGAGTGCCCCAAATCCAACAGGATGAAGAAATGAAGGAGAAGGAATTGAGGGGTGACCATGTCCCACAGGTGGGTGCCTTCTTGCTCTCCCTCGGTGTGATGAATGCATTCGGCTTCTGGCAACTAAAAAAAAATTGATGCAAATCTTGGGAGGTAAAAGAAAAATGTCAAGACTAGGTTCATCCTCCAAATTTGGAAAAAGAGAAAGTACTATAAAGGAGACTGAAACCAAGTCTGAAGTCAGGGGGTGGGAGGTCCTGTGATTGTTATCTGACGGGGGGCAGGCTGGGCTGTGCTACTCACTCTTTGGGTCCAGATCTCTAAGGTTAGTGACCCGCCCTGAGATGCAGAATAAAGCCATAAACATGAGTAAAGTAGAAAAACAGAAGTTGTTCTTAATAGAAAAGAGAAGATTTTCAGCCATCTGCCCACTCATACACCCTTCTGGAATGGGGTGTATCTTTTTCCGTTAGAAATTTTCATTTTTCTGTTTACGATGCAGCTGACTCCCCACCACCACCCCACTGTCTGCTCACAGTAACACTGCAGAAGCCCCAGTCTGACAGAAAATAAACATCAGCATAAATTAGGGTCTACTTCAAAAGGGATGGGTGGGGGTTGTCCTTCAAGATCAAAATAGAAAAGACATAAAACGAAATGTCAGAAGTACAATTAATAATCAGCCAGAGAGGGCACAAAGTTTGCCAAAAAGTAGAGGGTACAGACAATGTGTCTACTGAGGGACAATTGACACCCGTCCTTGCCTTGTTCCTGCCACCCTCCCTCGGATGCCAAAGGTGGGATTTAACCACATTTGGGAAAACTTGCCTGCACATCAGGATCATCTGGGCCACTTGAAAAATACAGCTTCCCTAACCCTGCTCTAGAGACTGAGTCACTATGTCCGGTGAGGCAAGGAGGCAAGGATTTTTTTTTTTTTTTTTTTTTTGCTATAGGGCATGTGCGCTCACCAGAAAGAGAGATAGGAAGCAAGAAATTATGCCCTCGGGAGGATGGCCACGCCACAATCCCTTCTCTTCCATTCTCCTCTTGGGATCTTGGACACACATGCACACGCACCCAGCATGAATTTAAGCCACTGGGTCTGGGACCTGAACCATGGTTGACTACATGGGAGGCCAGTGACATAGCCATTATACTAACTGCTGGTCCTGAGGCTTGAAATTTTTAATTAGTACTCTAAATAATTCTGGTATGGCCAGTACAGTGGCATTTGGAAGCCAAGCAGTTCATCAGAATTATCTGACAGACTTTTTTAAAAAGGCAGATTCATAAGCACCTGTCTAAACCTACTGAATCTCACACAGCATTTTAAGGAAAAATTAAACACACCACATATGAATCTTTTTTCACTCAACTTCCCAGCAAAGGTATGCAGGAGAGAATTTCAGAGCAACCCTGACTATATCAGGACGGAATTCAAGAGGAGGTGCCCAGAAAGTGCAGAGGCAGTGGCCTTGGGCACACCCCAGTCCCTACCCCAACAAGGTCTAGTTCCTCTTCTGTCTCCAGTTAGATCTAAGGTTTCCCTTAGAGGAGAAAAAGGGTAGAAGCAGGTGAAGGATGAGGAGGTCTCTCCGTTTCTTAGGTTCACAAGTTCACACAGCTTTCACCAAAAGACTACCTGCTACTCTTTGAATAGGTCTTGGAAGAAAATCTTGGAAGAAACCGTTCCTGTCCCCTTGAAGGACCTTCCAATTTCAGAACCCATCTCTAAGGTGTCCTTAAAAATCACTAAAAAAAAAAAAAAAAAAAAAATCACTAATGAGGGTTGGCAGATGGAGTGATGGTTAAGAGTGCAGGATCCCACATGGCCAACTTGCAGTTTGAGTCCCAGACCTGGCGACTTACTTTCTCACCTTCTCTCTGTCGCTCTCGCTCTATCCCTCTCTGGTCAAATATAAATAAATACATAAAGTTAAATAAAATAATTTTTAAAAAATGAATCATTAATGATATAGACATGTCATCATTTTCATTATAAATCTTTAAATAGTTTAGAACATTGTTTGAAAATGATTCCAACAATATAGCTTTAAAATATACCTGTTAATGTTACAAGTATTAGTGCTGAGTGGTATCTAAAAAGCTCATGGAAAATGTATATTATGGAAAAAAGTATGTATGAACCTAAATAAACTTGCACTTTGTTGTTGTTGGAGAGAGGGATTTTTGCTATAGGGCTTGGGCACTCACTGAAGGACAGAGAGACAGAAAGTGAGAAATCACCCCGCAGGGGGGATGGCCAAACTGCAATTCCTTTCTCTACCATTCTCCTCTCAAGATTTTGGGCACACAAGCACATGCACCAGCATGAGTTGTAAGATACCGGGTCCGGGACTTGAACCACACTGACTATGTAGGAGTCCAGAGAAGTAACCATTACGTCATCTGCTCGTCCCAATAAACTTACACTTTAATTCCACTTTTCCATGAACCTTTTGAAGCACTTTCATATGGGCACATATAGCCTATTAGTACTGCTTTCACTTGGCCCTTCAAAGCCCTGGTTAACCTCATCAATTATCGTTCCAAGCATGTAGACATTATGGCCGGAGTGGCAAGGTTGAATTCTACCTCTGAAACTTACTTGGTGTAGGGCACTACAATTAAGACTTAGTGAAACTACTTCTTTTCCTATAAATAAAGGTTGTCATATAAATAAGAACTGGAGGTAACACAAACAGAGCTTTGATTCAGAGCCAAAATTCAATAAATAGTATTTCCTATTGTTCTTAACCGAATCTTCATCCCTCTTTTTCCCAACATAGGTCAAATTAGTCCTCTAAAAATGTTCAGGAGTATGTGTTAAAAATGTGAATATTCCAGTCATGGTAAGAACTTACAGAAAGTTTACAAAGTATATAACTTGAAAAATCCTTTGCCACAAAGCACTCAGATGCTGAATAAATTACAACAGATACACTTTTAAATGTATTGCTGAGCTCCTAAGAAAGTAAAGGAGGTGCCCAAAGCCAAAAGAAAAAGAACTGTAAATCTAAATCCAAAAACTATTTTGGAAAGACCATTGCTGTGGTTTGAAGGTCTTCCCAAAAGATTCATATACTGAGATCTGGCAAGCCATTAAAACGATGTTGAGAGGGAGAAGATTTCATCCAGCTGTGGTGTGGAAAGATGGGGCTTTTGGAAGGTAATCAGAATTGAAGTCACCTGGTGGGGTCCCAAAGATTGAGTCCTGGTGGGTTTATAAGGACAGGGGACGAGACAGAGACATGCTCTGCTTGAGCGCTTGCCACGTGATGCCAGCACCACTTTGGGACCCCACCAATAAGACCCTTACCAGATGCATCTCCTTGACCTCAGACCTCCAAAACCATGAGCTAAATAAACCTTCAGCTTATAAATTACCCAGGTTCAGGTACTTGTCTTGAGCAACACAATGGACCAAAACTGCCATGCCACCCAGTGAGCAGCATCACTGGCAGGATCCCAGAGCCTATGGAACCAAGGACTGCAGGAGTCATGAGAGACTAGGAGAAGAGGAGGACTGAACCTCCTGACACCAGCATTCCATCCAGTCATGAGCTACACTTCGCTTGCAAGGGCGGACTGGGAAATGTCTGCTTTCCACCAAAGTGAAATGATGAAAAGTCTATAGACGGATATCAAGTACAAAAATCAATGATGACAATAATCTCCTCTGAGCAACCCTGAGTTCAAACTTACATTATCCTCAATTAGGGAAATGCCTGGCTAGTAAATTAAAGTAGTCCCACCCAACAGGTGGTATAGCGGTTAAAGCACTGGACTCCCACATGGGGGACTATGATTCGAGTCCAGGATGCAGTAGCTTGAAAAAACTCACACTGGGTGCATGTGTGTGTGCCCAAAATCTACAGAAAACTATTTTCAATACAGAGCCTTCAGGATTTAAGAAAAAAAAAAAAAAAAAACTAAGGAAAAATTAGGAAAGTAAACCACATTGAATGAGTGTCGGTAGAAATAGCGTTTCATAGATTTTCCTGCCCAAAGACTGCAAACATGCAACTACGCTAAAGGGGGAAAAAAAAAAGCTGGACAAATAAAGCACAAAGTAGGAATGTAGAAATAAGTCTACCAGTAACTATAAACGGACTAAACTCACCTATCTGGTAGCATCAGATTCAATGTAAAAATGAAATTCCACTTTGTGCATGTGTATTTGTTTCTCTGAATGTATGGATTTTTCATAACAGAAACCACAGTTTTGAAAGAGGGTAACCAAATGACTTCTGCATCTTTAAACTAATTGATGGGGTGGAAGTAGTGGAAACCATGCTGAAGGCACCTGCTATCTTTTACTCTCTTTATTCTCATAGCATTCAGCCTCTTGCCGAGACTAGAACAAGTGAGGACACTTCATTATTTTTTTTTTTTGAGAGGTTTTTGCTATAGGGCACGTGCGCTCGCCAGACAGACAGAGACATAGAGACAGAAAGCGAGAAATCATCCCCTGGGGGGATGGTCATGCCGCAATCCCTTCTCCTCCATTCTCCTTTCAGGATCTTGGGCACGCACGCACACGCACCCGGCATGAGTGCTAAGCCACCGGGTCCGGGATGCGAACTACATGGGAATCCCACGACATAGCCATTACGCTAACTGCTGGTTCCCAGGACACTTCATTTCTCAAAGAGAATGTCTTACGTGATGCTGATGTGGCAACAGCACCACTCAAATAGTGTTAAGGACATCTGAGGGGAAGCATTATCTAACTACCTTGACAAGTATTTATAGAATGTCTCCTATGCACCAATCACAGTGCCAGACTTTTTGGAACAAAGAGATGAATAATGACTTTTTGTTATGGCATCATCTAGCATGACTGTTTTGTGCTGACATTAAACTGTATACTTTTACTTAATCTCCCCAACAACCTAATAAAGTACTGTTATCTCCACTGTTCAGCTGAAGAAACTCAGAAATGAAGAGACTTGGTCTAGGACCAGGAGGTGGTGTAATGGTTAAGGCCCTGGATTCCCACATGGCCAACCACGGTCCGAGTCCTGGATCCAGCAACTTAAAAATCACACTGGGAGGGGCCAGAAGGTGGCATGGTGGTTAAGGTGCTAGATTCCCACATGGCCAACCATGGTTGGTCCTAGACCCAGAGGCTTAAAAATCACAACAAATAGGTAAATAAATAAATAATCACACTGGAGGGCCAGCAAGTGGTGTGATAGTTAAGGGCACTGGACTCTCACATGGCTGACCACAGTTCGTGTCCTGGACCTGGTGGCTTGCATTCTCACTTTCCTCCTCTCTCTCACTCTGTCCCTCTCTGGTCAAAATAAATAAATAAATAAAGTTAAATAATTATTAAGGAAAAAAATCGCACTGGGTGAGTGTACGTGTGTGCCTGAAATCCCAGGAGAATGAAGGAGAAGGGATTGCAGCATGGCCATCCCCCTAGAGGGTGAGCTCTCCCTTTCCCTCTCCTGTCTCTGTGGGGGGGGGGAGAGGGAGAGGGCAAGCAATTGAGCCTTGGTCTAATTCCCATAGCCAGTAATGAAGACTGACTAAAACCTCGGTGCCATATACACCCCCCCCCAGCCTATGTCTGAATGCTTCATCTCTGCTTCACTTGAAGAGGCTCACATTCAGATGTACACAAAGGATGCAACTGATGGACTTTATTTTCATTATTTTTGACTAAAATGTAAACTCTAAAAAGAGTGGATTTCATAATCAGAGAACCCGGTATGACATTGCTAAACCTGAACTCTACAAAATTCTTGACCTCTCAGTTTTTGTTCCTTTTTTAAATGGGAAAGTAACATTTCAGTTGAGTGCTATAGTGAACTGGCACTGCTCAGGAATTTAAATCTAGCTTACTTTTTGATGGTAGGGGAAAAACCTATTGATCAATGATAGTACAGGGAGACGTAATAGGGATGTAGGTTTGATTCACAGGAGGAAACATTTTTCTACAGTAATTCTTTCATCCCCAAATTGAACTGCGTTTGGTGACTAAGCAGTTTAAGACTGTCAAAACAGTGGACTGGAGCCAGACACCCACACACACACACAGCAGTAATGCAACTGCACTCATGTGGAAAAGGTCCTAGGCTGGCGCCTAGGGCCTTCCCTGACATGATGGACACCTGTGCCTGTGATCTGGGCCAGCTGAGAGTAGGGGTGGGTTGCCTTAGATCTCTCTCTCTGAAGAAGTCAACGTTTTCAAAATTTTCTAAAGAATGCCTACTCTCACTGGAGTGAGACAGAGGAGAGAGAGAAGGAAAATGAGAAAGCACACCTATTCCCCATGGGCGATGATCATGCTGCAATCCCTTCTCCATCTCTCCTCCTCTTGGAATTTTTGGCATAAATGCACATGTGCCCAGCATGTTTCTCAAGTCATCAGGTCTGGGACTCAAACAGCACAGCTGGCCACGTGGGATCCAGCCACTTTAACTACCATGTCGCTGGCTGGTCCGAAATAAACAATTTTTAAAGGAAGTGAGAAAACAAAACACTGAACCATTCTCCTACAGCTGCTATAGATTAGGTCATGGGAAAGGGATCAGTTGTTAAGATACAGTAATTACTTTCCATCTTGAAAATAATGGCATCAAGAACTTTCAGTTTCAGGCAAAGAATAACACGGAGACAATGTGGCAAACTTAGAAAAATTATTGCTAGGTTCTCTATTTAAACAAAATTGCTCTGGACTTTCTCTGAATAAAAATAGAAGGGAAAAAGGGAATTGAAAAGGTATTACTAGGTTCTCCACTTAAAGCAAATTTGCTCCGTGTTTTCTTTAAATTAAAAAACAGAAAAGCAAAACTCTCTCTTCTCTACAAACACAGCTGCCTTGTAGAAATGATTTACACTCTGCAACAAATCCATTCACCCTTACTTTTAAAGGAGCCTTCATTTTTTGCTCTAAGTGTTTGAAATTAAGTCAATGAACCAATGATTTCAAATGTTTGAAATTAAGTCAATGATTTCATTGGTTCATTATTCTCAAAATTGAAAACAGATGATTAACAATTATTGAAAAATATAAGTACCTTTTTTATACAAAGCAAAGCATTTTCATTTGATAAAAACAAAAACACTATTCCATTGGCTTTAGAGTGAATCACACCTAAAACTGCAAGAGATTCCAGAAGCTGTTTCACCAGCATCTCACTCTGCAGAAGAGGAAATTAAGACTGACCAAGCTGCAATTCAGTTTCTGGTTTACATATTTTCTCACATCATAATTTATGCCCTGAGCTAAGGTAGTTATACATTTGCAGTTCATCTTCTATCATGTTTTTCTGCCCTGTACTATAACTTCAGGACAAGGCCTGGAAGAGAACACTTAAAAGCTCCACTATTCATCATATCTAAATCATAACAGCTTTGCTTAATGATCACAAAACGTGTCAAAGTATTTTCTGCTGCTTAAAGTTTGCCTCACAAGGCCAGTCTATATACCAGACATCTCTGATTATCACATAAAAAGTGGGATTTAGGAGACCAGCAGGTGGCGTAGTGGTTAAGGTGCTGGACACTCCCACAGGGCCAGCCAAGGTTCGAATCCTGAATCTGGTGGCTTGCTTTCTCACTTCCTCTGTCTCTGGTCAAATTAAAATAAATGAATAAATAAAATTAAATAATTCTTTAAAAACAAAAAAAGGTGGGATTTAAAGAAAAGTTTTATTAAATCGAGGAAAAAATAATCCCTAGTGAATTCTAGATAGGTTCAAACTCTCAAGGGAACGCAACGCATTTAGATCATCCTGAGGATTTCGTCCTGTAACGTTCTAAGATCCGAGGAGGATAGAGAAATTAATTCTCTGAATTAACAGAAATAAGAATTCAGTTTCCTGAGATTAGGAACACCGTTTCCTCATGGAAGGCCTATGGCTTTTTACAAAACCCAGGATGGGAGTCAGAGAGGCATTTCCAAAGGGAGAAGGGGCGCACGAAGGACATCTGGTCCGAGTCACCCGAGGCAGCCGGCTGCTGCCGCTGTCAACCTCGGACTTCGCCGCCTTCGACCCTCACCCTGTCTGCCGAAGGCAGCAGTTGGCTGGGCAGCTCAAACTTCAGTACTTAGAAAACGGGCCTATTCATTCAGGACAAAACTGTTTTTAAAAAAGTACTACCTTTACTTCCGGAATCTTCTGAGACGTCACCTCCACAGCAAGCTCAGAGCTAGACGGGCTCCTGCCAAGGGCTTTGGCGGGCAGGACGCACTACACCCGGCGAGAGCGGCGCGCAGCGCTCCGGGCCGGCGTCTCCCGGCCAGCTCCTCTCGCCGCTGGAGGAAGGGGCGCACCTGCAGGGCTGGGCCGGGCCTCACCTGCCACGCCGCGTCCGTCCCCACCTCCCCCAACCCGGTGGCGCCTACCTGTGGCGTCCTTCG
>NW_006205376.1:1149801-1159430 GCF_000334495.1 Tupaia belangeri chinensis | reverse complement strand
GGCCGCCCCGCCCCGCCGCGCCGCGGGCTCGCCCATTGGCCGGGAGGGACGGCGCGGCGCACCTGCCGCCCACACCTGAGCCCGGAAGGTCGGCGGACTCACCTGCGCGGCAAAAAAGAAGTGCAGGAGCTCTAGGTCCGTACCGGGCGCTCGCGGTCCTCGCAGACCTGCAGGCTGAAGGCCACGTCTATGTCTCACGTCGCCGTGCAGAGCCCTCGATAGTAGTCGTAGGTCCTGGTCTGCCAGTGACTCCAGTATTTCAGATGAGAAACCGAGGTGCGGCACCCACGTTACAGTGGGTCACACAGCACCGCAGGGCTAGAACCCCTGCCTGGGTCTCTCCCCAAAGCCTACCTTTCTTTATTCGCTAGAACCAAACCATGTTCCCAGGAGCATCGATCCAGAGACTGAGGAAGGGCGGTGGGTGCGAGGAGTAAACGAGAGGTCCAGCTAACATCCACAGGTTTCTAGAAGGGCAACAGAACCTCCATCATCCTGACCACTTTCAGGGCTTTATTACTCATGCACTTTAAAGGGTGATTTCTCACTGTTCCTCTCCCTCTCTCTCCAGCGAGCGCACGCGCCCTAAGGCACAAACGTCTAAAAAAAAGTCTCTTAAATTGTCAAGCTATATATTTTTTAAACACCAACTAAATACCCTATTGAAGAAAAAACATTTTTTAATTCTTTTTTGAGAGGTTTTTGCTATAGGGCGCATGCGCTCGAAAGACAGACAGAGAGAGAGAGATAGATAGAGAGATAGATCACCCCCCAGGGAGGATGGCCACTCAGCAATCCCTTCTCCATTCTCCTCTCAGGATCTTGGGCACACACGCACACGCCGTGAGTTTAAGCCAACGGATTCGGGACTTGAGCCGCAGTCGACTACATAGGAGTCCAATGAGATAGCCATTACGCCAACTGCTGGTCCCAAGAAAATACATTTTTTGGGAGAGGTTTTTGCTATAGGGCACTTGCGCTTGCCAAAAAGAGAGAGACAGAGAGAGACAGAAAGCACTAAGTCACCCCCCCGCCCCACCCCCACCCCCAGGGAGGATGGCCACTCAGCAGTCCCTTCTCCTCTGTGGGTGGATCTTGGGTGCTCACGCATAAGGTGAGAGTTTAAGCTACCGTGTCAGGGACTTGAACCATGGTCGACTACGTGGGAGTCCAACCAACTGCTGGTCCCGAAGAAAATACATTTTAAACAGACTTGCTTACCTGCATTTAAAAACTGCACCATTTTATTTATTTTTAACAGAGGGACTGTATTCCAAAACTGTAGAAAAGGAAGGGGACCAGGAGGCATTTCAAGTACCCCAGCTGAAGCCACCCCCTTCTCCACCATCATGGAAGACCTGATCCACGTTTCTTCAAGGGGTCACTTGCCCAGCTCCCTAAAATGTAGCCCAAAGCCCAGAGCTGCTCAAGAAATCTTTGTGGAAGGCACTGCAGCTGTCTCCTTGGTTGCTACCCCAATAAACATACCCTGAAGAGAAGAAAGTACCCCTCTAATTTTTTACATATTTTTTTCTATAGGGCATAAAGAGAGTGAGAACCTCCACCTGCCCCCTCCTCCAGAGGCGAATGGTCATGCCGCAGTCCCTTCTGCACTGTGGAGTGTTTTCCAGACCAACCTCCCAGTCCCAGACTTGAACCTGGGGTACAACTGTCATAATAACCTCCCCTAGCTGTCCTCTCTCTAGTTTTTTATGTAGCTATTCAGACCTTATTAAAAGGAACTTTTGATTTATTAGGATTTATTATCCCCCTATCTCTGTATTGCAATTAATTTTTTTTCTATATATTCGCAGTGTTGCCTACCATGCCATAAAGTGTCAGATGTAATTTAGGCACTTTCAAACATAACATAATAAAGTTTTTTTCCTCCATATACGTAAGTTAACTGTAAACGCAAATTTCTAACAATTAATTTTTCAATAAAAAGGTGACGTCATCAATAAGGCTATACTAGAGAACTAGCCCAGAGTAATGTACATATTTTTTTGTGTGAGAACATAAAATATGTGTTATTTTAGAGAACTATTAATAGTTACTGATGAGGGGCCAGCACGTGGTGTGGTGGTTAAGGATGCTGGACTCCCACATAGCTAACCATGGTTCGAGTCCCAGACCTGGCGACTTGCTTTCTCCCTCTCTCTATCATTCTGTGATCAAATTGAAATAAATAAATGGATAAATAAAGTAAAATAAAATAATAATTTAAAAAATAGTTACTGATGAAAGAACTCCTTCTCCCACCAGCACACACACAGAAAGGGAGAGAAAGAGAAATCGTTTTCTCAGTAGATGTGCACTCTATCTGAAGAGAACGGTAGTAAACGCACCTGGATGGCACAAAACAATACCTTACTACAAGTGTATTTGGGGCAGGAATTTCGTCTTTGTTTTTTTCAGGATTTTGCCATAGGGCCCATGTGATTGCAGGAGGGAGATACAGAGACGGTGAGAGGGAACATGAGAAATCACCCTCCCAAGGAAGATGGCCATGCCACAATCCCTTTTTCTCCGTTCTCCTCCTGACATTGTAAACACACACGCACACATGCCACATGTGATTTTCAAGCCATCAGGTCTGGACACGAACCCTGGTCAACAATGTGGGAGTCCAGTGTTCTAAGTACCATGCCGTCTGCTGGCCCCAGGGCAGCAGTTTTCTGCTTCTTCCTTTGGATATTTTAGTTGTTTACATTGTATATATATCTATGTCTTTCTTGGTTCAACTTGTTCACATTTGCCTAATAACGTACAAAATTAACTCATATCAATGAGTGTGTATTTTCAGTTGGAATGTTTTATAACACGTTTTCATCTGACATCGCCTTTAAGTGTTGCTGCTGCTTGTAACTTTGCGAGAGAAATCACTTTGGAGGAACTTCACATCGGATGACTATGCTTTGCAACACTAAGGGGTTGGCCTCAACAGAACTTTATTTGATCTCAGGTTAGGTTGGGATAAGATAAAATATTGACTATCATGTTGGACACATAGTCTCAATATGCTATTTTATTCCTTAATACTCATATAGCTCACAGGAAGATTGCCCATAACCCACCAGCATATACTGAATGATAACTGTGCCAGGTCTCGTAATACAGGGGTGAAGATAGTAGACAGGCACTTACTCTTCATGTCTCTGCAGCTGAGACAATCTGCCCAAACCCTGTATCATTTGCCTGGGACATGCAAAGGGTCTGCACGCAAGTCCTCCTCATAGTTAGATAGAGCCAGGTAACTGAATTCTGGTCAATTCTGTGGGCAGAAGTGATACATGCCACCTCCAGCGTGGCTTCTGGAAGCTCACAGTGAAACTCTATTCCTCTTCCGTGGCTGCCAGCTGGACTGCAGAAGACCAGTGACAGAGCCTGGGCTCTTGCTCACAGTGGGTCCACAGAGCTAGTGCCCAGAACCACCCACCTGCCCAGGCACCCACTCAAAAGATCAGACTGGAAGAATGGACAGAAAAACTATGGACCAATTCATGTTCCTTACATTTTATGTTTATATCTTCCACTGTTGCAAAACATATCTCTCTCTCTATCTATCTATCTATATCTTTTAATTCTAGTTATTGTTTTAAATAAATATTCCATTCAATTTTAACAACAGAATCAGTCTCAGATTAATCTAGCTAATAAGCAGGATGAAACTAAAAAGGAATACTCAGTAGAAAAAAATATGAATCAATAAGCCGATTTAACACTAATAAAACATCGCTTACAAAACAACAAATGAGAAAACAAAAATTTTGCAGTGGCTGCTTTTATTTTAATCTTACCAGAGAAAGATAAAACTTCTCTCACATTGATAATAAATTATGCTATTTCTTCAGCAGAATGAATTATAAACTTAGTAGTCATTAATTTTTTTTTTTTGTTTTGGAGAGGTTTTTGCTATAGGGTGTGTGCGCTCGCCAGACAGACAGAGAGAGACATAGAGAAAGAAAGCAAGAAATCACCCCCCAGGGGGGATGGTCACGCCGCAATCCCTTCTCCTCCATTCTCCTCTCGGGATCTTGGGCACGCACGCACACGCGCCCGGCGTGTTTTAAGCCACCGGGTCCGGGACACGAACCGCAGTCGACTCCGTGGAAGTCCAGTGACATAGCCATTACGCTAACTGCTGGTTCCCAACTAGTCATTAATTTTGATGCTTTCTCTAGGTAAGAATGTATACAGATGTCATTGACAAAGGTCCCTAAAGATATGATATGCTGACTTCCTGGAGTAGCATTAGGGGGTTGACACACAGAAGACAATTTCTTGAGGACTTTATTTTTTAAAAGATACATTTACTTGACAGGAACGTAGCAAACAGGATATTGTGAGTTGGTACAGGTTGAGATTTCAATAACATTTTATGTATTTGTATACATGGATAACTTTGTACATGCGATTGTATCATTTATAACATGTTCATTTAATTCCTGTCTATATGTGACCTTCTATAAATAAATATACGTCGTACAAGGTTTGCATACATTTGAGATGCCACTGAAACTGATGGTACAAGTTTGGTCTTACACTTAAATTAATCACTATTGCTCTGAAAAAGGATGTGGTTGACCAATATCTTTTTTACATCATTTGGAAACTAGAAAGCAATTTCTCTCTCTCTTTCTTTCTTTCTTTCTTTCTTTCTTTCTTTCTTCTTTCTTTCTTTTTTTGTATATTTTTGCTATTAGGGCACATGTGCTCGACAGAGAGACAGAAAGCGAACAATCACCCTCTAAGGGGGAAAGCCATGCCTCAATCCCTCTCCATTCTTCTCTATTCTCCTTTCAGGATTTTGGGCATGCATGCACATGCACCTGTTGTGAGTTTCAAGTTGCTGGGTCCAGGACTCGAACCATGGTCAATGACATTAGAGTCCAGTGCCTTAACCACCATGCCACCTGCTAGCCCCATAAAAAGTGGTTGCTTTCTAAAGCACACAGTCAGTCTCTGACATCATTCATGAGACTAAGTGAAGGATACTCATCTGAAACCTGGCCTGTCAAGGGAACCAGCAGTTAGCGTAATGGCTATGTCGCTGGACTCCCACGTAGTCGACTGCGGTTCGCATCCCGGACCCGGTGGCTTAAAACTCACGCCGGGCGCGTGTGCGTGCGTGCCCAAGATCCCGAGAGGAGAATGGAGGAGAAGGGATTGCGGCGTGACCATCCCCCCTGGGGGGTGATTTCTCGCTTTCTGTCACTATGTCTCTCTCTGTCTGTCTGGCGAGCGCACGCGCCCTACAGTGAAAATCTCTCCAAAAAAAAAAAAAAAAACCTGGCCTGTCAAGAGAAACTTCCCAGAGAAAGTCAAAATTAAGGGCCCTGCCAGTGTCATGGTGGTTAAGGACACTGGACTCCCACATGACCAACCATGGTTAGAGTCCAGGACCTGGCAACTTGCTTTCTCACTTCCCCTCTCTTTCTCTCTGTCTCATTCTGTCCCTCTCTCTCTGGTCAAATTTTAATTAATTAATTAAATTTAAAAATCAAGTTAAATAAAATAATTCCAAAATTAAGGCAACCCCAAAAGATGAGGAATTGGCCTGGTGAGAGAATAAAGAATTCTCCCATGGGCTGACTCAGTGTACAACTGTAACTCACTGCTCTTCAAGTGATGCTGGATCCACCTGGAAGATTCTGGACTCAGTTCCCCATTGACCTTAACTGTGGGTACACACCCCATAATCCTGGTTGACCGGGAAGGCTGTGGGATGGGATTGCTGAATAAAACTGTGTTGAAGGTGTTTATCTTTCTCTCGCTGGCTCACGCTCATGAAATAAATAAAAATGAACTTAAAAAAACAAAAGTCATCCCAGGGTAAGCAGCGTGGTGGTTGAGGTGGTAGACGCCCACATGGCGGACCACAGTTTGAGTCCTGGACCTGGTGGTTTGCTTTCTCATTTTCCCTCTCCCTGGTGAGCATACGTGCCCTATAGCAAAATTTTAAAAATAATAACAAATAAAAGAAATAATTATCCCAGGTTAAGCAGGTGGCATGGTGGTTGAGGTGCTGGACTCCCACATAGTTGACTGCAGTTTGAGGCCTGGACCTAGTGGCTTTCTTTCTCTTTTTCCCTCTCTCTCTCTGTCTCTTTCTCTCTGTCTTTCTCTGGTGAGCAAACATACCCTAGAGCAAACTTTAAAAAATAATAATAAATAAAAATAAATAATTTTAAAAAATGATCCTGGTGAAAGGAGAACAGGACATATATAAAAGATAGGGGACAGGAGATGCATTTATAGGGCAAGGGAAGAGAGAAATGAAGCTGAACAAAAAGTAGTGTTCAGTTATAAAGAACTTTGTAAATAATTGTAAATAGTCACTCTAATGACAGGGGAATGATTTTTTTTTTTTTTAAGTTTTCATTGAAAAAAAGAAAAGAAAAAGAAAATCGCCAGCCCCCAGGGTGCAGTGGTTAACAACACTCAATGCTGAAGTGATGCTGAAGCCCGTGCTGGAAGGGCCTAGGTTTGTGTCCCCAGGTTTCCCTATGCATGCTGGGCTCACGCAGGCCTCCAGATTGCCTGAGGATGGGGTAAATCCAGCAGGAAGACCCTGCTTGGGGAACCCCTCTCTTACTATTGTCTCTCACATAGAAAAAAAATAAACTTTTTTTAGAAAGGGTTTTAAATAAGGGGTGCTAGTTCTGGTTTGCGTATTAGTCATCACATTAGCTGCTTACATTCCTGACTTAAAGGTCATCAGATCGCAATGCTGATCGGTCCTAGAATGCGTCATCACAAAGCGTATACCCCTTTCATAACTGAATGTATGAAGAAAACGGGAAATTTACTGACATTAAGTATATATAGAACGTCTCGGAAAAATGTCTGCACCCCAGTGTAAGAGATGTTCCACGTCTTTCTGCTATGTACATCACATGTTTTTTCGTTATGTTCTGTTGTGGCAGCTTTGTAATGATTTGTTTCGTTCAACGTCTCACACGTAAATGCACTGAACTGATTGACCATTGCCAGGTTGTCACTGAGAGCAAAGAATAACGAAATGCAACTCTATATTCCTACTTTCCTCCTGCCTGAACAGGAAACACAGACTCCGAGTGTGTAAGCTTGAGTATTTAGGTTATTAAATTAGTAGTACATATAGATTTACTAAAGACCACCGCACGCTTTCCATAGGCCTGTGCTATAATATGGTAAGTTGTGAAATGACGAGGTCCTTAACCACTACACCACTTGCTGGTCCCGACGACAAACTGCTTTCATGGGCGTTCAGAGGAAAATGGAGGAGAAGAGACTGTGGCATGGCCCTCTCCCAGGGGTTGATTTTTCACTTTTCCTCTCTCTCTACCATAAGCACGTGTGTCTTACGGCAAAAATAAAATAAAAAAGAAATCTATTCTGAGGAATTTGGCAACGTCTACCCTCACTTGTATTGCTTTGGCATGTGATAGGACACTGTTCAGCACTTACCAGTAGAGGTAGTAGTTTTGTCTACTTAAAGATACCTTCTTTTCATGGGCCCCATAGAACATTTGATGTTTTGCAAGGAAATACAGAAATACAGTCATCCCTCTCTGATAACAAATATTTGCTCTACTAATATCACATTTGCACTCATTGCTCCATTTCCGTGCCTTTCTGAGAACACTTGGATTTTTGTTTTAATTCCACTTCATAGTTAAATGCTTTTTAAAACACGTTTTAAAAACCTTTGCCAGAGGGTGTTTGCCTGAAAGAGGCATTGACAAGGTGTAGGCAAGAAAGCACTTCCACGGGGTATGGTCATGTGCAATCCCTTCTCCTGTATCTCTCCCTCCTTTTGGGATTTCTGGCAGCCACATCCACCCTCCTAGTGAGTTCAGGCCGCAGGTCCAGGGCTTGAACCATCTGGTCGGCCACGTGGGATCTATCATCTCCCTTAACCAACGAAGTATGGACTGGGCCTTGAAAACATTTTAAATGACATTTAAATCCACATGCATACCGACAATGCACAATTCAATGACTATGAAGTGTCTAGAGCAGTCAGACTACTAGAGACAAAATCCAGCGGTGTTTGCCAGGAACTAGGGGAGGGAAAAAAGAGAGTGTTGTTCAATGGATACAGTTTCAGCTCCACAAGATGAAGAAGTTCTAGAGATCTATCTGCTGCATGGCAACGTACACATAGCTGACACTATGAGTCTCAGACCAGGTGGCCTGAAAGACAGGCAGCGCACATGTGTGTGTACCCAAAATTCCTATAGGAGAACAGAGGGGAAGGAAGGCACTGTGGCGTGGTCATCCCCCCAGGGAGTGCTTTCTGTTTCTCTCCAGGGAGCACATATACTTTATAGCAAACTAAAAAAAAAAAAAAAAATTAAGTTAAAATTTATGCCTTTTTGTTTTAACCGCAATTAAAAATATAAAACCAAAAACTTCTCAATGATCAAGTTTACATACGCACAATGATATGTTTTATCAAGAACTATCTGGCCTGCCTGCAATTATATGGTGCTATTGATTTTAAGATGCGACCTAGGGGACCAGCAGGTGGAGTGGTGGTTAAGGCACTGGACACTCCCACATGGCCAACCATGGTTTGAGTCCCAGACCTGGTGGCTTGCTTTCTCACTTTCCCTCCTATCTAGGAAAAAAAAAAAAAAAAAAGGATAAATACAATTAAATAAATAATTTTTAAAAAGATGCAACCTAATTTCAGAGATGTTGACAATATTTTTTAAAATATAAAAATATAAAATATGAGGACTTAGCAGTTGGCATAATGGCTATGTCACTGGACTCCCATGTAGTTGACTGTGGTTCGAGTCCCAGACCCAGTGGCTTAAACTCACGCTGGGCGCGTGTGCGTGCGTGCCCAAGATCCCAAGAGAATGGAGGAGAAGGGACTGCGGTGTGGCCATCCCCCCTGGGGGGTGATTTCTCGCTTTCTGTCTCTCTGTCTCTCTCTGTCTTTCTGGTGAGGGCACGTGCCCTATAGCAAAAACCTCTCCAAAAAAAATAAATAAATAAATAAATAAAGATGGACTATTAGACATGTATGTATATATTTAAAAATCAGAATAACATTCTGATAGACTTTTTTCATTTTTAAAATAATTATTTATATATTTAGTTTTTTTGGTTATTTTTTTTAACTTGCCTAGGGCTTGTGTGCTAAGAGAATCAGAGGCAGACAGAGAAAGAGAGGGCAGTCAGTCATGTGACCGCCACACCACCTGCTGGCCCCAGATAGGTTTTTTCTAAAACTTCCTATATGTGCCTGATTTTGATAAATTTCCCTTTTCTTTTCATTTTCTATCCACTTTCTTACTTATTCTTCAAAGAGGTATAGTCTTTTTTTCTTTTTCTTTTTTTCAAGTTTTTGCCATAAGGCATGTGAGTTTGTTGGAAGAATGAAAGAGATAGGGGAAGTGAGAAATCATCCCCCAGGAAGGATGACCACACCACAATCACTTCTTTTCCATTCTCTTGAGATTTTGGCCACACACACACATGTGCCCAGCATGATTTTGAAGCTGCTGGGCCCAGAACTTGAACCATGGTCAGCCGTGTGGGAATCCAGCACCTTAGCCACTATGCCACCTACTGGCCCAAGAGGTATATTCTTTGAGCTGAAATATTCCAATATTGATCAAGAGTGAACT